>NC_083465.1:10735800-10960800 GCF_030014155.1 Tachysurus vachellii | reverse complement strand
CTTGAATGGCAGGATAAAGCGACCAGATCACAACCTCATGTAGTCTTGTGTAGGCTGGGTATGAACTTGTTCCAAATAAATAAATAAAAGAATGTAAAAGTAGATATCTATAGTGAAGCTAAGCTAAAGTTAAGTTAGCAGAGTTGGGTATAATGAGATAGATGTCACTTTTTACTCTTTTTAAGTATCTTAAATCTATTATCTAAAATTATTTTTTAAATGGTTTAGATGTAAAGCTTATAAACTTGTATGCTGCAAAATTCTGTTGATATTTTCTTACCGGTGTAAAGCTCTCTATATATAAAGTGTAATAATAATAATAACAATACTTTATTATTGTTGTTATTATTAAACGTTTTCAGCAACTGTAATTGAACTGGTTAAATCTATTATGTTAAAATTTTTGGATTTATGTTGGACATCTTGCCATAAAAATCCCAATGTGAGTGCTTTAATATAAACCTGTGATTTAAATGTAAATGTAAGGAACTTCCAGATGAACACATGGTGTTGAATGCATAAGTTGTGTTTATTAAGAAGGAGGTTAAATACCTCCCTCTGGTGGTTGAGGGGAGGCGTTGCAGGCAAATGATTTTCTACTTGTTATTATTTCTTATTGTTACGTCACTACACCACAGCCTACATACATGTCTGCCCCTAAAAACCCCAACAAACACACTCCAAGTCACGAAGCTTCTCAGACCCACCTCTACATGGACTCTTTAAAAGACACTCAACCTTTAGAAAACCTGTTTTCTATGAAAATGTTCAAAAAGGGTCTTTAAACATTTTATGTTGACTTGTTAATACATTTATTATGAAGATAAAATAGCAACACTTGGCATAATCATTTAATATTTTATCTATTAACAGCAATGACAAGGTTAACTTGACAAGCTAAACAGAGAAAGGTGAATGACCTCCAGACCTTTAAAGCACTGGTGTCTTGTTGTAATGGTGATAAGGTTTTATTGGATATTGGTTCGGACAAAAGCACAATATGTACAAACAGGTTATCATTGAAATTATGAATTTCTTTAGCACACGTCTTTAGCGCCTCAGCGTCTCACAAGCCGATCTCTGATCTTGAAACTGATGACCCCGAGCAGCACGAGAGCGGGCAGGAAGGCGTACAGCATAAGAAAGTCCAGGGTGTAGCGTGAGAGGGCTCCGGGGTAAAGCTCGTCTATAATAATATTGCCATCTTTTATCAAGCATCCTTGTGGGAAACCTGCAGGTGGATCTGAGGAAGAGGATATAAGTATTAAGAGTGTCAATCATTTCACTGATTCTTTCTCAAAGTTATTTCTCAAAGTCTTTCTCTAAGACAGGCGGCAACCAAGAGGTTAAGGGTTAAAGGTTTAACAGTAGGATTTAACCTCACAACCTTTTAAGCAGTATCCCGCTACCTTTACCCTTGTTCCATAAAAATAACTTATCGGACATTTTTAATCAGTATAAAAACATGAATCATTTTATTGTCACAGGTCTATAAACTTAGTCAGGCCACTGTTGGCTTTCAAAGTAAGGTGTTTATGCTTATTTTGGGATAACTTTACACTGTGCAGTAATTCAATGCTGAAAACAGACACAACAAATGGGCACAAATTTCTTTTTTTCTTTTTGCCTCTGGGAAAGGAGGTAAAAAAAAATTGAAATTTGAAAATTTGAAAAAGCCAGTTTGATCGTAGGAGAAATCAGCAGTCCTTACTGCATGTGAAGTTCAAGCCATTGAATTCAGTGACGATGAGAAGCTCACAGCCATATTTCTGAAAGGTGATGTAACTTAGCCACTGGAACACTAACGGCATCTGCTGAGTGCTCCTGCAGAGAAACAGGAAGGCAGTGCATTAGCATTTATCCAGTGATCAACCCAAACTGGATATAAACTGCTAAATGATATGGAGGAGGGTTTGGATGGATGGTTTGGATGGATGGATATCTCGATGGATGGATGGAAGAAAGAAAGAAAGAAAGAAAGAAAGAAATGAATCGTAAGGACAGTGTTACCTGAGGAATCCAGAGCCCACCATGATCCCAGCTATATTGAGCAATGCCATTCCACTGTTAACCATGTTGGGGTCTTGAACCACTCCAAGCAGCACCAGTGTCAGAAGCTCCCCGATGATATGGGGCACCATGATCACAGCTGTAAAACACATGAATCGCCAAGGATCTGGGTGCATCCCTACTGCCCTGAAATACACATATATCACCACACCAGTTTCAGTAAATCTCCATAACATTATCTATCATTGCCTGAGAGATTTCTTTTTACCTCTGCTTTAAACTTTATACAAAGTTGCTTTGGTAGAACAATGAAAGCTATGAGGTTCTACGTATTGTTGTTTTTTTGTGACGTTAATTTGCTTCTTTAGGGAAATTCTCTACAGTACGTTACATAACACTGTATGCTGTACTTTTTTACTACAATACAGTCAGAGCAGGGTCACAGTAATTATGCAGTAACACACACACATACTGTACATACACACAATGCAGGTACACAATCTGTATGTACACTTATTTCTACAGGACTTTGATAGTTAAATTTTGCAAGGAGATCAGATTCTCTCAGAAAAAGAAACTTCAGGGAAGTTTCTGCAAAGACGTTTTAAGGGTTAACGGACAAATTAAAGAACCCTACTGGTGCTAGATAACTTCTTGTGTCCAATGTGAGTAATTAATAAAAAAAATTAAAAAACTAAGGCATAAGCAGCGTCCCAAATGACGTACTGTGTTTAGAAGGGTAGTATCACATGTCAAATGCATGTAATACGATGTCACCTCTCAATGCCTGGTAGCCCAGACCCTCTTCTCTTCCACACCTTAACAAGGCTGTGAGTGTTGAGTGCATGAAGTATCCAACATTCCACAACATTCCATCATGCAGGTACATAAACACACTATTCACACTATTTACACTATTTACACTACAAATCGGTCTAGAATAGTGCATGAGTATGATATGGGATGCACCATGAATTTTACGATCTTATAAACATGCCCTTTATTAACCTGTCCTTTAGTTACCCCATGCTTTACTATCATTCATTCCATCCTTATTTTCTTTTCCTTATCATAACTTCCTTATCAGACTACAGTTTTGCCCTACCTCAGTTGATCATGCTCATGTGGACGCCTAACACACACAGAGGAAAAATTATACATACTCACCAGTAAAGGAAAGATGAGAAAATAAATACACTGACGATACTGAAGGGGAAGATGTGAACAATGTAGGCTAGGAACATCTGCCATTTCTGGTACAATCCATCTTTACTCTCCTGATCAGCTATAGCTCTGACAGCAGGGACTGCATGAAACACAGCATATCAACAGTCAAGGAGAACCTGGATGATTGATAGGTTGGGTACTGTGATGGATTTTATGTTCCTTCTTAGAGATAGACTTTGAAGGCTTGACTTTTTACAAATGTAATGAAAAGATGCATAGAGAGCAAGGAGCTTTAAACACCTGGCTTATTAACTCTTGATCCGCTTAATCTTACCTTTTTTTTTTGCAAGCAGGTGTGTTTCTAATGCAAATGTACTGTATTGTGACTAGCATTGGTCATGGTGTGAGGTATTAAAAAATGAGAAAGTAGACTTTGAGTATCATCTAAAGTTGTTTCCTTCACTAGAGATCTAGTTACTATTATATCTGCATCATGGAACTATTTAATTCAATTCAATTCATTTATATATAACACTTTTAACAAGGGACTTTAGAAATCTATATAAATTCAGGGTATACACGGTACATTTTATATTTGTTTAATTTGTCGATAATGAGCAACCCAGAGGTGACAGTGGAAAGAAAAAAAATCCTGAGATATAAGGACGAAGAACCTTGAGAGGAACCAGACTCGGTAAAGAAGGCATCCTCATCTATGTACAGTAACACCATTTTTATTCTATAGCTGTTTACTTTTGTAGTCAAAAAGAGCAATTCCATTAGCAATAAATTATTTGAGTTTTAACACAAAGTTAAAAAAAGTCTTGTTGAAGTCACTGTTCACTGATGGAGACAGGAGCTGAAGTTGGTCTCTCTTTGTTCTATTTTGACCTACAGGTGTCTAAAACATATAACTACAGGATTCAAATTGACTTTAATTATTTGATGATGATGTGAGTAAGACTGATTGAAGGAATGAACTCACACAGAGCCACAGCATTCAGCATGCCTGTGTATGGTGAAGCACCCATGGCTTGGTAGATGATACCAATCCGGTCTTGCACTGCACCTTTGGTGACATCATTGTCAAGATGCATGACAAAAAAGGCCACAAACAGGCCATAGATGAGATTTTGAGAGAGACGCATGATGACACCCATTCTGTCCCGAGACAAATTCCGTACCGTCCTCCTGTAATGACAGAATATCATATTGTCCACAATAACGCTATGGATCGAATGGTATTGCCCATATAAGCGGTTCTCACCTGAGGAGCACACCTAACTTGGACACACAGCTGGGGGACTCTTTGCTCTTGAAGGGGATCATGGGTTTATTAGCACGCTGACAGTTCTGCCGAATCTTCCACAACATTCTCTGATAGATCTCTGATTTCCGGAATGCTGAAGTTATGTCATGCATGCGTCTGTAGGTGGCAGCTTCTCTCTCACTGGAACGTGTATCCACCGAGGTCAGGTCCACTGGTGGTCAGAAAGGAGCGCCTCAGTTAGTCTATAACACTAATCGATCATCTCTTCATGCTGAGCAGACTTCATCAAAACATCCAGAGCTTTTACTTCAGCTTAATCAAGCAGGATCTCATTAGCTTTCTCATATTTTTATTTATTTTTTTAATTTATTTTTCAGGGTTTCTGGACTCTTAGGCTCAATGTCATGCATAGTTTGGTTTTCTGAGGTTTACCCTGGTGAGGTTTTCTAACTTCTATAATACTTGATACAAGTTCAGTTCTGTTATTAATATTTATTACCACTGATCAGATCACATGCACAGCACTAAATTCTGGATCTACACTGGGTTCAAATGCGTCATTCAGATCACCCAGACCATTTCTTCTTCTCTAGTTTGATCTTCCTATGCTTCCATTTCCACTTCAGTGATAATAATTTTAAACATAAATAACCTATACAGATACTAACATTATCTGTAAAAGTATAGGGATTTGTTTATCTAAATATGTAATCTTTTACCTTACCGTTCTCTATTCACATAATTGATGTACTGCTTTTAGCATTTTTAAAGGATTCATGTAAAACATACGCATGTTCAGCAAAGCTTCCAAGAAAAATCTTTTTAGAAAGCTAGAACTACTAGTCACCCAAAGAAACACAGGGGACTTGTAATTGAGCCTTATTTAATTTGTAAGATTGTATAGTGGTATGTTTTCAGCGATCCTGTTTATCATGCTCCAGGAAAGATTCTGTATAGTTTTATTCAACATATTTATCTCAGTGATCCCTATGTGAAAGGGTTCACAGAATAACACTTTTAGGAAGTTGGATTCTGCTTCACTTAGGATGGAAGAATAGAAAATGTGGATCGATGAAGACCAGAGTGTGTGAGGGTTTACAGTAGACGTATATTACCATAGATGTCAAATGGGTTGCAATACTCAGGACACTCGTAGCCACAGCTGCTGAAGAAATCCACCATCTCACCAGGATCTCCACAAAACACTAACTCTCCACAGCTCATGATAGCTATCCTGCTGAAGACCTACAGTACAGACAGCCACAGTTCTGCTAATCACCACATCACAAGTTTGGGATTTCATTACTAAGTCATAGAAATAAATAAAACATTAACATTTATGACTTTCATGGTAATCTAACATAAAGATATGAGAGATTTAGATAATGCTTTCGCTTATAAAGCTAATCAGTCTTTTCTTTTTGTTACAGAAGTGACACGGAACATTTTTGCACTCACTCTGAAAAGCTCTGAACGAGGCTGATGGATCGTTACTATGACGATACGATCCCTCTTAGCCAGCTCTGCCAGCAGAACTACAATCTGATTGGCTGTCATGCTGTCCAGGCCTGTGGTTGGTTCATCCAGGAGGATCACCTCTGTAATGAGGGTTAAAAAGTCAGAAAAAACTCATAAGAAACTTTTTTTTTTTTTTTTAGAAGTCTACTTTGTTTCTTTGTTGAGAAACTTTAAGTTTAGTCTCACCTGACTCATTAGTTCATCCAATTTACTTAAAGTTGGAGACTAATTAATTGCATGATTAATCTATTTCCTGCTTGATTGAAGAAAGCATCAGAGAGAAAGCCTTTCTAATTAAACATGGTTGCCTAATACTTGGGGCATGTGTCCCAGGAGCCTACTCAGGTCTGAAGAGCTAGATAAAATGCCCCAGAGGAACCCTCATGGACCACAGCTTAATTCCATATATGCTGCATGATAACCCTGTATTTAATATTCTCTTTCCTTCTGTCTGACTTAGTTTTGGGGGATCAGAGCTTGAGTATTTTCTTGCTTCCTGTATTTTGTTCTCACTTATTAATGATTCACTTTGTTGATGTGTGTTGATCGTCAAATGTGTATAAGACTGTAGAGAGGTGAACGGATGTAAACTCACTGGGGTCTTGGAGCAACTGGCTAGCGATGGACACCCTCCTCCTCTCTCCTCCTGAGATACCTGGAAAGACTCGGCCTCCGATCACAGTGTTAGCCACATGGCTTAGACTCAGTTCAGCCATAACAGCAGCCACCTTGCATGGAGATCAAATGATTTGAGGTTCATGCACTGCTGGGTCTGTAAATATATTAAGGGGCTCCCAGTCTTTATAGTGACAGCTAGGAAATCACCTTCTTGCGGATGGCACTGGCTGAGTGCTGCCTCAGAGCCAGCTGAGCCGTGAATGTGAGCGTCTCCTCTACTGTCAGATAGCTCAGGAGATTGTCACTCTGAGAAGCAGCGAGAAAGGGATAGTGCCCATTAGAGAAGAATGGCAGAGAAATGCTTTGACACAAACACCTGAGAATATAGTACACCATAACAGCTTGATTCATTTAACAGCATACTGAAGGGCTTTCGAAATCCATTTCCATGTCTATCATACACACACCTAGTAATTTGAAGAAGAAACCTTTTCAATATCTCATTTGACATGTATTACAGTACAATACAATAAGCAGGGTTTCTGAGCCAAATGTTTACAGACATTAGAACCCAAAATAATCCTTTAAACCCGTACCTGCATCTCCATCTGTGCTTCTCAACTGTTTATACATACAGCGCAGGTAGTTAGCAAGATGGCACCTATACTTACTGTGCACTTTAATAAGAACACCTGTAAACCTGCGAGTTTATGCAGTTATCTAATCAGACAATCATGTGGCAGCAGTACAATTCATACAATCGTGCAGCTACAGGTCAAATTCACATATAGAGTGAGAACACTGTGATGTGTTACACATGTTTTTGGTACCAGATGGGGAAGTAGTAGCTCAGTGGTTAAGGTGTTGGACTACTGATCAGAAGGTTGTGAGTTCAACACTCAGGACCACAAAGCTGCCACCCCTGGACCCCTGAGCAAGGCCTTTAACCCTCGATTGCTTAGATGTATAAATGTACACAATATGGTGTGAACTGCAATTAGCAAATGTGGTTCATTATACCTACTGTATAAACACATTCAAAAATATTGTTCACAGCACAAAGTGTCCCGTGTTGTTTGTCAATTGTTAATAGATAGATAGATAGATAGATAGACAGACAGACAGACAGACAGACAGACAGACAGATAGATAGATAGAGGGATAGAGGGATAGAGGTAAAAGTATACCCAGATTAAAGTAATACTAGTGATGTGAAAGCCTAACTGAAAAAAATGAGAAATGCGCCCATGGGTCACAGTTAGACGTGGTATGATGTGTGGTATGAATTTAAGGTATCCCACGTTACAGGGTATTAAACTTTTGCATTACAGGATTTTTCAAATGGTTTAATTAACTCACTCTCTATCTATGATGATGATGGTGGTGATGATGATGATGATGATGGTGATGGTGGTGATGATGATGATGATACATATTCGGAGCAGCTGTTCATGAATACTTTGCACTTTGCACTGTTTATTTTCTTTTTAATATACACCCAGTTTTACTGGATTCACACAGTCCCTGGTGTTTACTCCTAAGTTTGACAGGTCATTTGAGTTTCTTTGTGTTATTAATGACTGCAAGCTTGAATATAACCAGCAACGCATGTTCCAGAGAATTAAATGAATGATTGGCTTAATTTACAGCACCCAAGAGTCCTGAGAATTTTATCTGTAATAAAGTAAGATTAAATAACAGCCGTCTCTTCATTATTATTTCATTTCACGGTGGATACACACAAATAGGTCAGAGGAAGATAGTTTAAGTGTTCTTAAGTGCACTCAGCCTCATCCCTTTGGTGCCTATAAAACTTTATAGGTCTGCTTCACAGACTTAACCTCTAGTAACCCAGACTTATACTTCTCACCTGCTTAATTCGAATGTTGTATGTTCAAAGGTCAGACCTAGATTAGTCTTCTATTTATACAAAGTATGGAACATACATGTACTGTGTATACTGTACCTGCTAACCCAAATACACACATACTGACCTGAAGGACATAGGAGAAACATTCCTGAAACTGTGCTTGCTTCACTTTCCTTCCATTCACAAACACTTCCCCAACAAGGGTGCCGGTGTTTCCAATACGGCCCGCAATAGTGTCTAACAGCGTGGTCTTCCCAGAGCCTGATAACGAATGCTAGAAATTAGAATCCTAAATGGAAATATCTATAGCATCATGCATAGAATTTTTTGTTATGATAATAACTTTAATGTCATAATTTTCAGTTCATAATGTTATATAACTGAACAAAGTATTTACATTGGAACAAGTCTGTTTACAACCCATATCCACAGGACAACAATTATAAAATATGAGCGTAGTGTGTGTGCATGCAGGACATTACACGTGATTCGTATCACAGGTTCCAGTTGGAAGGTATGTTGTCGTTCTTCTATTTCAGTTGTGTTCTCAGAGAATTTAAAACTCAAATATCTTTGTATATAGAAGTTACAGACAAGCCATAAACCTCACCTGAGTTCCCAAGGATGCCCATTATCTGACCACTGTCCACATGAAACGACACATCGTTCAGGATCTGCCGAGTCCACTTCTTTCTGTAGGACGGGAGATCCCACCATGGCCCTACACGCTCACTGACACACAAATACATTCAAATCTGTATATTTTGTACAAATTTAGATGAACCGATCACAATTAACACAAATTATTTGCAAATACAGTAGAACATGTTGATCATGTTGAAGTCTTCTTACTGAATAAGTGATAATTTATTACTACATTAAACAACAACAACAAAAAAATGTATTCTGACAATTATTTTTGATTATTTAAGTTACTATAAACTGAAAGTACTAAAGTATTAAGTATTAAACAGCAAGAAAAAATATTTATCCATTAACACTTTTTTAACACTTAACACCTGTCACAGGTGACATGAAAGCTGATATGATCCTAGTCTAACATTGTTTGTTGGCGTCTTGTTTTTTTCTTACCTGACGGTGTAGGACACTTTGCTCACACTGAGACAACAGGACGGCTGGGTTTGGTTAGAAGGCTCTTGGCTCTGGATGTCTGTCCTTTTATCCGCAACAAACCTGAAAGATTCACTTGAGCCATTTTTCTGGCCATTGGCCTGCATGGAATACGAGCTCTTCATGCTTGCTCATGTAATTTCTCATGGAAATGATCAGACTTCCTGAACCGTCAGGTCTATTGTTGTTACTGCGCGAAGCTTCAAGTCCTCAGTCAGGCCATTCCAGTGAACATTACACCCGTGAAGCTGGCACCCTAAAAAAGAAGCTTATCAGTGGACCTTTGCTCAGTGCTGTATATAGAGCGAGCTCTGACAGAGCCTCCTCTCTATAACACACTCTCCCAGCAGAGAGACAACAGCCACTTCTTCAGGTTTTCAACCCGGATCAAGGGGTCTCTAACCCCAATTCAGCACCTCTTCTGCTCCCAGTAGCTAGACACCATGACCGATGACACTGTGTTCAATTCGGAAAGAAGCTTCAGCTTCCCAACACTGCCTGAACAAAACGAGGTGAGTCACAACCATAAAGAGGAAACAAATAAGCAAATCATACACAAGAGACAAAATCAATGAGGAAATTTATTCCTAGTTACTGTCTGCCTTGATGTCTATTTCCCTTAATTCCGTCTTCTATATCATGTTTAAACTTGTGACTTCACCTGTTGGTGAAATTCAGGCAGGAGGAAGCGGGATTAAATTTCTGTATTATGTAATGAGAATGCGTGTCATTATTTAAACGGACTCTGATCCAGGCAAAAATTCAACATTGTCTGTCCACTTATCTACTGGCACAGGACAAATCTGATTAAAAGCATGTTAGATGTTTTATTATCTGTTCAGACTGACAGTGGTAATTCTATTACAGAACTTCTATTTCCATTAAAATATATCTCTCAAGTTTGATACATTCATGTCTGAAAATAAAGCCACGCTGAGACCCTTAGTGCTCTTGCTTTAGAACATTTGTTTAGCATGAACAAATGAGCTCATGAATGTGTGGTATTTGAAAGTAGCTGTTCATTAACTCCTCATTCCTGCACACAGGGAAGAGATATCAGGCTGTTTTCCTCTGCGGATGAGGACAGCAGTCTGTATTTTACTTACAGTGGAGGATGCAATGAGTTGGAGGTCAGAAATCTGCACTATCAGGTATTTATTTTGAGAAGCCAACAAATTCATTTGAAATGAATGATGTTACATGATGCATTGACTGTTTTCCTGTCACTGTAATGCAAACATTCACGCTTATACCATGCACACTTGTGCGTGTACTCTAGGTGGACACAGCAGCACAGATCCCCTGGTATGAGAAACTGTCAGAGCTTAAGATGCCTTGGGAGATGCGGGGGAACAAGCAGACTGCTATTAAAGACCTGAACCTGAGAGTGCACAGCGGCCAGATGCTGGCTGTTATCGGCAGCTCAGGTAGGAAAAGTGCATAAAGGTGCAGCAGTCTTTAGACTGTGCTAAAATCTGACACACCCTGGTTATTAAATACAGGTCTCTGATATATATATTTCCTCTTGGTTACTGAACAATGGCTTAGCGGTTTGCACTTTTGCTTTGTACCTCCGGCGTTGGGGGTTGGAGTCCCACCCTCACTCTATGTATGAAGGCTGCATGTTCTCCCTGTTTAGAGGGTTTGCTGCAGGTACACCAGTTTCCTCCCCAATCTAAAGTGTTGGAGGCTGATTGATTCATTCATTCATTCATCTTCTACCGCTTATCCGAACTACCTCGGGTCACGGGGAGCCTGTGCCTGTCTCAGGCGTCATCGGGCATCAAGGCAGGATACACCCTGGATGGAGTTGGAGGCTGATTGACATCTCTAAATTATCTGTATAGTTTGAGTGTGTGTGTGTGTATGATTATACCCTGAGACAAGTTGGCACCATGTCCAGGTTGTATCTTTCCTTCTTCCCTAAGTTCCCTGAGATACTCCATATTCCCCTCGACCCTGTCTAGGATAAGAGATACAGAATATGGACGGATGGAAGACAGATGCAAGTGCAACAGACAAAGAATTCAAAAGAATTGTTAGAGGTTCTCCAAGATGCTCATTAAAATCTGACTAATGGATCTTTTAATAAAACAAATTGCAGTTGGTTAAATATGGTTTACATGGAGAATTTTGTCTTATGTCTCATGTCTACATGACATGATTTTAACTACACTTGCATTGCCGTTTCATTGACTTCTTGAATTCTTAAAATAAAAATATATGATTTGCATGTTTGTGGTCCAAGAGTTTTTGTAAATAGAGCAGAAAGCACTTCCTATATTTACTTCTTTCTGCTTTGGCTTCCACAGGCTGTGGAAAGACCTCCCTGTTGGACATTATAACATGTCGTGATGAAGGTGGCACCAAGAAATCTGGAGAGATTCTCATCAACAGCAGACCCTGCACACCCTCGCTAGTGAAGAAAAGCATCGCTCACGTAAGACAGGATGACCGCTTGTTACCCCATCTGACAGTACGGGAGACTCTAGCCTTCGTGGCCAAGTTGCGCCTACCAGCACATTTTACACAGGCACAGAGAGATCAAAGGGTGAGCCATGCAACACTCATAAATTTGTCCAAATGTCCTTGACATCCTTATTATTTAATCGAATAGAGCTTGTGTCCTATATGTGAAAATGTGATATGTAATATTAGGTATGCCATCTCTCAGCCAACTATACACCACAGATTACTTTCACATAAAATAAAGTAATAATGGTTTATGTTAGCGTAAACAAACTCTCTGATTACACAGACAGCAAATATATTTTTTATTGGCCACATATAAAATTATTGTAGAACTTTAAGTAAGGGAGTTCAGTGTGTACAGTATGTTCATCTCTCCTACAGAGATGGCCGCCCAGTTATCAAGGCCAGTTATCATAAAACATGCAATCAAAAGTGATACTAGTAACTTTGAGATGTGATAAATTTGAGTTGTGATAGAAAGTTTGCTTTTATCAGGTGTGCTTCAGATTTTCCTTTCAGTTCTCATTATAAAATGACTTATGTGATATTTAAAGGCAAACCAAATGCCAAGAAACCATGAAAATGTCTGGATTATCATAGTCAGTACATTAGCGATGATACAGTACATTCAGTTCATGTGGCTTTTTATCCTTGAACATGATAGAAAGGTTTGAAACAAGTTCCAAGTTATATTTCAGGGAAATCTAAATGAACTGGTGTAGCCCCATTTAATAGTACACTCTTGTTTAGATGGTTTGTATGTAAGCCTGATAAAGCAGTCTGTACAGGTGGATGATGTCATTGCCGAGCTGCGGCTGAGACAGTGCGCTAACACACGAGTGGGAAACAGCTATGTGCGTGGGGTGTCTGGTGGAGAGAGAAGGAGAGTCAGCATTGCTGTTCAGCTACTTTGGAACCCAGGTAATATTGAGATACAAATATAAACGAATACAAATAAAATTAGGACCCCGGTGACTTATTGTGTAGCACATTTGCTTCCCACCTCTGTTTAGTGTGTGCAGAGTTTGCATGTTCTCTTAGTTCTTTGTGTTTCTTTGTGTTTCCTCTTTGTCCAAATATATGCATTGTAGGCTGATTGGCTGATTACAGAAAACAGCTATTAGAATTTGTTCACATCTCTAGATGTTTGTTTTTAGGTATTCTTATCCTGGATGAGCCTACTTCAGGTCTAGACAGCTTTACTGCTCACAACCTGGTTATCACCCTGTCTCGTCTGGCACGAGGGAACCGTCTGGTCCTGCTCTCGGTGCACCAGCCACGCTCAGACATCTTCCAGCTCTTTGACCTGGTGGTGTTGCTATCCTCTGGCTCAGCCGTGTACTGTGGCCCTGCCAAAGATATGGTGCCCTACTTCACATCTCTGGGGCATCCATGTCCACGCTACTGCAATCCTTCTGATTTTTATGGTGAGAGAGCCTGGACTGACTGACTGAACACGCATCTGAGTGAATGCTCAGTGAATAGCTTGGTTTGATCAAAGTATTGTTTCTGTCTGACACAGTGGACTTGATCAGCGTTGACCGCCGCAGCTCAGAAAAAGAAGCGGAGTGTTTGGAGAGAACAAGGGTCCTGGCAGCTCAGTTTGCTGAGAAGGTGAAGAACACTGATGACTTCATGTGGAAGTCTGAGGAGCACAACGGTCCAGTGCTAGACAAAAATATTGTAAGGTAAATCTTTGTAACTTGCTTGTCTCCGGAGGATTATCTCTGAAGTTGGGGATTTCAGGTGGCTGTTTTTCCTAGAGAGAAAACTATCTGTGTGATGCTTTTGCTAGCGACATCAATAATACGCCAAAAGCCGAAACAAGCATCACAGTGTCACAAAGGAAGGACCATCGTCCAGGCCGACTGCACCAGTTCTCCATTCTGATTAGGTGAGAAATTCCAAAACACTGGATGTTAAATGAAATGTAGAGAGTTTGTGGAATAGCAGAGCAATATTAAATATTGATTATTAATATCAATATTAACAGAACAGAACCCTTTAATACTGAGACTTTAGAGACTTGGTGGTTAGCAAGTTTGACCTGACCTTCAATATTTCATCCCATGTTATCTTACATGATGTCTGTGTAAGCAGGCGGCAGGTATATAATGATTTCCGTGACTTGGTGACAATGATGGTGCATGGCCTAGAGGCCCTGCTGATGTCACTCCTCGTGGGCTTCCTGTACTTCGGGGCAGGTGAGGAAAAGCTGCCAGTGCAGGACACTGTGGCCCTGCTCTACATGATTGGAGCTCTCACACCATTCGCTGTAGTACTGGATGTCATAGCTAAGTGTGAGTCCCAAATGCACATACAGTACATGTTCAAAGTATCCTTGCGTAACAATTTGTACATTGTTTGTATTTACCCTGTGTTGATGCGTGTTATTGTGGTATTTATAGGTCATTCAGAAAGGGCCATGCTGTATCATGAACTGGAAGATGGAATGTACTCAGTTACCCCTTATTTTTTTGCTAAGGTACGTACCATATCTTGCTACTGTACACCAAGAATTGCAAAATGACCACCAGGAGGCAGCAAAGCTCCATGCATTAGAAGTATAAAGTAATCTATCCATGTTTGGATACTGATGGCCTAAAATCGCAGTGATTATGTGTGCATCTCTCACTCTCTCAGGTCCTGGGTGAGTTACCAGAGCACTGTGTTTTCACACTGGTATATAGCCTGCCTATCTACTGGTTAGCCGGCCTAAACGACTCACCAGAACGCTTCCTGCTCAACTTCCTGCTGGCCTGGCTGATGGTATACTGCAGCCGCTCCATGGCTTTGTTCACAGCAGCTGTGCTACCCACCCTCCAGACCTCATCCTTCATGGGAAACTCCCTTTTCACTGTTTTTTATCTGACCGGTGGCTTCGTCATCAACCTGGAGAACATGTGGCTGGGTAAGAACCAGTCATTCACAGACACTCAAAAATGTTATCTCCTGACACCAAATTCTGAAAAAGCATTGCTGTTGTTTTTATCAATGTTTTCCATTCTTCAGTCGCTTCCTGGTTTTCCTATATTTCCTTCATGCGCTGGGGTTTTGATGGGATGCTGCAGGTTCAGTTCCGTGGAGTCCAATATTCAGTCAGCCTAGGAAACCTGACCATCAATGTAGATGGCATTAAAGTAAGAATACATGTTTTTCATCAAGCATTTTTCCCCCACACAACATAGTCATCACTAACTCAAAATACAATCAAATTACTCACATGGATTCATTTCTTTTGGCCCTGCCAGGTCGTGGAGATGATGCATATGAACCAGTTCCCACTGTATTCCTGTTATTTAGTGCTTATCGCTGTAGTGTTGGTCTTTATGTTGCTCTACTATCTGTCACTCAAGTTCATTAAGCAGAAGTCCACTCAGGATTGGTGAAGAAAAATCTAAAGTCAAAATCTCTTTTGGATGAACTTCTACACGTGAAGCCGACCTGTTGCACAAGGATTGCAGCACCAGCAGGTTCTCGGTCTACACCGAGGAGATATATGAGATCTCTGGAGAAAAGTGTTCATGTGCTGCTTGTGTTTAACAATCCAACAATTTGGTGGACAGTGAAGGAAAAAAAATAATCAAAATTGTATATTAAAAAATTCATTAGTTTTTCCTAAAAAAAAAAAAAAGTCTTAAGAGCTTGTCCCATTGTTTCATGAATTATCAGGTCCATATGTGAATGAGTGTCCAATGTGGCAGGAGACACTTATGAACAAACGGTTGTTGAGCAGCTTGTTTTAAGCGTTTATTTTATAGTATGCTTTTACGAAAGACTAGTTAGAGAATAGAAAGGAGGATGCAGAATGTCAAATCTCTGGAATTCAATATTGTGACCCTTTTAGAAATCACCAAATTACTGAAATGTGAAGTTAAGGAGTACTGCTTAAGTCTCTAGGAGATTGTCTAGCAAACCCTAAATGAGCTAATAAAGTACTGCTACAAGCTTTTACATACATACATACATACATACATACATACACACACACACACACACACACATTATACATATAATATAATTATAGTATACATATGATATGATAACTGGAATTATGCATAAGCAAATATAGAGAATGGGAGATTACATGGTGTGTTGATAATATTGAAACACAAGACTTGTAATTGTTTTGGGTTGTTTATTAGACTACACCCTAACTGCCGCTGGGTGGCAGCAAAGCACCATGAACACCCATCTTCCTTTGTAGACTAGTTTTTGGGGACAGGGGGCAAATAACATCCATCTGCAGCTTTTGTTTGTCTTTTCTGCATGTTTATTTCCTATAGTGTGTTTAATATTGAGTTATTGATGTAAAAAGGCATATTTAAGCAATATCTTGGAGATCTTTTGTAATTTGTTAAAATTCTGATATTTTGCACTGGTGCCAAAAAAAAACAAAAAAAAAACAAAAACAAACCTATTAAATGAACACAGCAAGAAAATACCTGAAATATAAGTGGTACGTTTGTGTTTTTCATCTTCCTGCCCACATCAAACATCCCAGATTTATGATATAATTCTGGAGAATACTGTGTGTATTGTACAAGTTATCACTGAAAAACTGAGCTCTGTTGTAAAACTATTATTTTACTTATTTATTCTTAGTTTTAGTCTTTTCGTATAGCTAATTGGCACCTACATATTTCTCAATAATCAGACAAGGCAGCTAGGAGAAGATCAGTGTAGGACGGCGAGAGCTGGCAGTGACATAGATAATGTTTGATACCAATCCACTTGGAAGAAAGAACAAAAGTCTCATAAGCTCTATATACAAGCTAACAAGTGGCTAGAGTCACCCTGGTCAAAGACCAATGCTATCACACGCACTCACTCATCATTCAAACTTATCTCTACATATTTTTTAAAACTGTTTACAAATGTCTCAAATGATATTACATGTTCAAAGTGCACAATTGGGCAAGGATTCCTATAAGCCAAAAAACAGTAGAAAAATCAAAGCTGAAAACAAACATCCACATGTGTAACACATTTATTAGCATAAATACTTCTGTACATGGTATTTGTTTTCAATGCAGTTGTACTGAGATAGTTGTTAACTAAGCATCACTGACTTCACAGCATTGGAGAATGTGGGCAGGGCAGACGTATAAAAACACATGAAGAGACAAAAGAATAATGAGAAGAGATTCTAGTTATCTGTAGAAGTCTGGGGCTGCAAAGCCTTCAGTTTTTCAGCGTAGAACTTGAACGTCTCCTGCGGGAAGAAGAGAAACATTTCTAAATATAAAGACACTTAAAATTTGGAAAGAAAGGTGGAGAAAAAGAAAAAAAGCCCAAACTGGACAAACATCTGGCACCATTTTGTCTCTAAAAAGGGGTTTGTTCTGTGTAACATTTCTATTTCCAAAACAACATCTGTTCACCATCCAAATCTACAGCTTTTATTCTACGCCAGACTAATAAGAAATCTAAATTCTTCTGTGTGGTTGCATTTTGCAGATTAAGTGTGTAAACATCTTTACACTCTGCCCTTGTTCAAATCCGTCTAATTAAATGGCGGCCGTTTCAAAAAGCGGGCTTCTATTTATTTATTTATTTTTTTTGTGGAGGGTGAGTACCTTTAGAAGATTGCTGGGGCACAGACGTCGTGTTTTCTCACTATTAATGTTGTAATTAAAGTCAATAAGTAGCAGAAGCCTAATAGCAGGAGAGGAAGCAAACAGCACCTCAAATCCTTTCCTTATCAGAGCTCTCAGGAAAGGTTAGAATTGTCCCGTGGGAAAGAGAAAAAAAGTGAGAGAGCAAGAAAGAGAGAGCGAGAAAAGGGTATTTAAAGAGGTGGGGGTGCTACCTGAGATTGCTTTGTGCAAACTTAAAAGGTAAAGTGAGAGCACTGGGGTTTTGTGTGAGTAAGAGTTTGACAGGCTCTTGTTCGAGTAGATTTCTAAAAACACGGCAATAGTGGACCTAAATAATACAAGAGAGAGGAGGACTGCAGTTCTGATGAGTGGCGATGAGGTGAGCTTTAGATGATGGTGTTCATGCAAGGGCATGGTCAGCTCGGGTGAAAGAGGAAGATTAAAGGGTGAGAGGTATCTGAGATTTCTTAAAGCTGTGAGAGTCTGTGAACTGGTTGATGATTAATTAAAAAACAAAAAAAAACAAAAAAAAAACAAATCCAAAATTCACCAAATACTCTAACGGGTATTTAATGTATTTTATAGTATTTAATTCTGAACCAAAACTGCATATTGTAACAATGTTTCTGATGTTAAGACGATTTTTAGAAGCTGTATTGTTGTGTGCAAGACATTTAAAAAAAAAAAATGTCGAGGATAAACAACCAACTAATTACAGAACTGTGAAATGATAGAAATACAGTCCATTTATGGTGTTTAGCAGACACCGTTATCCAGCACGGCTTGAATTTCTCTCATTTATATAGCTGAGCAATTGAGGGTTAAGGGTCCTGCTCAGGGGCCCAGGAGTGACAGCTTGGTGGACCTGGGATTTGAACTCACAACCTCCTAACCAGTAGTCCAACACCTTAAGCACTGAGCTACCAATCTAGACATACTGGAGCTGTATACATCAAGCCCTTTAATTTAAAACGAACACATTTAGTGTGGTAGCTTACTTCATTACTTTATCACTAACGAAAACGGTACAAAAAGTTAAAAAACTGTATACGTGTCTAGTGAATGTTTCCTTTTTTATGTTTTCTAAACTAACGGCTAACTTCTGGACTGCAGATGTAACAGACCTGTGCTTTTTTTTTTTAAACAGAGTTTACAAGTGGTATAAAAAATGTAATAAATTATGCATTTATTTCATGCTGATCAAAAGCAAGACAATATTATTGGGCGATGTAATGTGCATTAATTTTGTGTGTATTATATCTAGCATAGACGACATTTCGACACTGTTTGCACGGCCCTTGTAAAGCCAGAGATTTTTGTGTTAGAGATTTAGTTAAATGCTGAATTTAGACAGCCATAGCTCTCTCACAGGTTTTTAAAGGCACATTGATGCATCTCTGCTTGAATGTTGTATTAAAAACACAGTATACTGTATGTAAAGGAGAGCCTGGCAGCTATCCTGACTCGGTCTGCTCAATAAATATAGAACTTCACTTTCTTTAAATATAAGCCATGGCCTAGAGTGAAAAAATGGCATTTGTAATCTTTATGGTATTAGTATTCTGAGAATTTGTGTCGTATTTGTAGTATTCTGAGAAAAAATGTCATTGCGCTTGTTTGGTTAATAACCTCTATTAAAAGCAATTTGTCATTATTATTGTTAGACGTATTATTATTATGGGTGTATTTATGACTGCTGTGTGTGTGAATAGTTTCTGGGAAAAAAAAGAAAAGGGAAAGATTAATAAACAAAAATCATTCCACTCGATTCTCTAAAAATACTGTTTGACAAGAATGAGATAAGAATCATGTGTAATAAACATCTTTGAAGCTGGAGAAAGTCAAATAATCACTTTGTGACTTGAGAAAGTAGCCATGTTCCAGGAAGCACCGATTTAATTAAATAAACCATGCCAGTCCTTGTTCGAGTGCGGATATGATACGAGTTGTCGTCTATTTGTCCTTATACTTTACTGCATGTCATTATTGTTCTAAGAAATTCGTAGGAGAGCTGAGTGATATTTACTGGAGGTTCTTCGAAGGGAACCGTCTCTCCGGCGTTCTTGTAGAGCATCGCCAGTCTCTTTAGAGACAACTCGTTCACCTGAAGCCCTTCATCCTGCATCTGCTGATACAGAGCCTTGGCTGAGGTCAGGTCTTTATCCACACCTGACAGACAGAGACAGAACGAAAAACAGAGAGAAGAGAATTAGAAAGGAGGAGCAAGGGGAAAAGAAACAGGGCTATGTATGAGTAATGTGCTTTAAAGGCGTTTTCAAATGGGAGAGCGCTGTTGAATATCTAGTGCTGCTTCGCACTGGGGCAGCTGCCACGGGACTTGTTAAACACTCATGTGCTGCTGCACTATGTACAGCCACAGAAGAGTTCTGTAAGTACTTCAACATGTCAAAGCTCTTACACCAGGCTGGCTAGAGCAGGCCCACATTAGAAAACACATGTTTGCATTAGCAAAATGCGCTTTCTGGTTCCAGCATGCACGGCCGGCCTGTTGCATTTTTAATAGGCCGGATAATAAGTACTTAGCCACAGTCCTGAGAACCGAGCCGCACACTCTGATAAGCACAGAGGACGGAATGATGATGCAGGTGCATTCGATTCCTTGTATTGGCTCAAAGTGCACTTGGAGAACAGGTTGTGTCCCAAATACATGCAGAAAGTTTAGAGTCGTTAAGGAAATACACGAGGGTGAGCTTCGTACTCCTGAAGTGCAGAGCCTATCGGGAGATGTGGACAAGCTCAGGATTCATACTTACTATAGCATTTCAACAGGAAGGTGAAGACTTTCTCTTTCTCAAAGTCTGGGATGAGTTCGAGCAGTTTCTTTATCTTGTCACTCTATAAAAGTGAGCAGAAAGAATACTTTTACTGTGGTTTAAATACAGACCGTGCTTTCGTTCAATCAAACAGTAAACCACGGCAGAGATCGCATTTTATGCACACAAATTTAGAGTATGTTTTTGGATTATAAAATGCTACAGGATTAGCATTAAATGTACACTTTACCTGCCCTGGATTCTGAGAAACTTTGGTCATGTAGGCCACCATTGTATCCTTCTGCTCCACCACTGCTGCACATCGCTACAAGAAAAGAGGCATAATATACACTAAGACTGATTGCAAGATTGCCATCAGGTCGAGCTGTCTGTGTGTGTATGCGTCTAAATCAGTAGGAGCATGTAGCTATTTGTATAAGCACAGTATGTTTGTACTGAAAGTGCTGAACGGTTCCCATCCTCGCCTGCGTCTCAAACTGCGCTCTACAGCGGAAGGTTAATTACACAGTTAATAGGGAGTCAGAAGGATAACCACTTAATTCTTTATAAAAATTAAAATGTACTGTTCCAGCCCAATCTGAAGTATAATTATGTTCACTTAGGCACATAAAGGCTTTGATTTGAGTCTGTAGGCTTTCAGACCCCAGTGTATAATTTGTGTACTCTTTCATTAGAGTAATATGGCACAGGGGAATAGTGGTGCGAGGGAGGGGAAGAAGAAAAAGGAAAGAAAGAATGAAAAAGAAAAAAAAACTTAAAGAACCTACAGTGCATGAGATGCCATGAATGAGCAGTGAAGTTTGAGTCGTTTTTCGAGTCTGTACTGCAGAATTCAGCAAATTCAAGCAAATGGAAACAAGTTAACTGGCAACAGACTAAAGATTCAAGATGATTTTTACAATTCTGCTCTTCACAGCGTGAGGCTAGAGCTACAATTGCCCGTAGACTAAGACAGCAAAAACAGCTGCTGATGAATACTTGGCGATTGAGCTAAACACCTTCTATGTATGTTATGAAGCCAAACATCCCTGAACACTTCAGGGCCCCAGAATAAGATGCCATGAGATATTGTTTCCTTCTGCATGAAGAACACCACAATCATTCCTGGTCTTCAAAAAAATGGCACTCACGAGTCTGAATGACTGTCGGCCCATTGCGCTCAGTCCTATAATAACGAAGTGCGTCAAGAGACAAGTCACTAGCCACGGCACGAGAAAAACTGCTCGACTTTATGATAAACAGCCGTGTTCCTGTGGTATTGATCGACTTCAGCTTGGATTTGAACACAACAGAAGCTCGGTGTACAACCTTCTCCACGAAGAGATGGAGATGCAGGTTTCCATTCCAATCAAGCAGGAGACAAACCTGATCCTAATAATAAACACTGTTTATTAATCAGCAATTATTAAACCATCCTTTCTATAAACGCCAAAAAGTAATTAAGTGGACCTACACCCTAGATAGATAAAAATTCAATTATTTTAAAAATGTAATGAAACCTTTTAAGCTGCAAACATTATTTTGACAAGCTGTGTGGTCATAATAATGTCGATAATTGCGTCAAGTTAAAAAATAAATAAATAAAAATTTCACTTGTGTTCGGTTTAAATGAATTAATTTGCAGTAACTTCGGCTTGACAATTTTTCAAGTCCCCTCCCGTCCTATCAACACGCCTGGGCAAACCCAGACAGTTAAATAATTGTGTACACAAACATGATACCAAGGATTTCAAGTGAGCATTCATTTATAAAGAAATTCTACTAAAACTCTGCCTCTTAATACAGTTGATAAAATATGTCGAACTACTAAACCTAGCTAACATGAGTCATATTCAGTAATCTGTAATCTGACCGTCTTTCTTTTAGTTTAGCACAGCAGTGGATGAGCCTCAGTAAGCATTATTCAACAAATCTATTCAGCTACAGAGCTTTTCATTTGTGTCATAGGGAGGAAAAGCAAGATTCTTTTTTTTTTCATTATTTCTGTACCCATCAAGCGCATTGTGTAATCTAATTTTTTAATAAAAATGTAAAAATAAATAAATAAATAAATTTTTAAATAATCACAGATTGCCTTTGAGTTCCATTGTAGGTAAATTTGCTACAGCCTTTAAAAATCAGCAGCATTTAGACTGGGTAAACTCTGTAAGAAGGATGACAATAGTTGAGGTGGAGAATTTCTCTCTTTTTTCTGGTCTGTGATGCTCGTTTCATTTATGTCTATAAAACTTGCAGAAAGTGATATTAGGTATTGTAAATGATTCTGGATTTTGGTTCCTATTGCTATAAAAGCTTGTAATGTCTGCATTACATTTTTCTTAAAAAGTCAAATTGCATTAACATCGAATTCATCACCTCTAACTCGAACACACCCTGTCAACATTTTAGCCTCTCTTTTCATTTGCTTTACAAGCATACAGAAGAGTTTGAGCCAGCCTTGAGAGTCTACACCAAATAATGCACATGCAGAGAGGAAATAAGCTTGCAAATGATTAGAAGATGCATGTTTCACACGAAGGGGATCGACAAAGAGGAAATGAATATCAAATTTACACACGTTCTTTTCGACACCAACTTAAAATATACAAATATTCAATAAATAAATAATAATGAATAAAAGTTTAATAGCACACATTTCATGCACAGCTTCAGGCCCTTACAAACAGTTTCTTCCTGTAAGTCATCAGACTCCTCGACAACCAGAACTGATCTGTACCACACACAAACACACTAAACTGTTTACATGCTGTTTTTGCACACCACATTTCAGTACCTGTATCTGTCCTGTAGTGTATTGTGTTGTCTTTTGTCTCGCACCGTTTGCACTAGGTTGTCCTAGATAAGCCCTTAGCTCTGTGTTGTTTTATGTAGTACCATGGTCTTGGAGAAACATTGTCTCATTTCACTATGTACTGTCTCATATACTGTAGATATATATATATATATATGTAGAGATATATATATATATATATATAAACCTAGAGAATGTTGTGGCTGTGGGATGAATCGAGTTACCTGCAGCAGGAACTTGGCATCCTCGGTCCTGCCCACGTCTATGTACTGCAGGAAGAGATCTGTGGCAGGTCTGTAGGTGGCAAAGTGATTACACAGCCGCTCCGCCATTGCACTCACTGAGAGAGAAAGGCACGTTTAGTCAAACACCACCACACTCTGTATTTCAGTAGGAAGTGTACTTAATGTGCATCAATAACGGTTCACTTCAAATCCCTACAGTTTGAGAAGAAAGAAATTCAAACACACTGTGCTGTTCTGGTACACCTTCTGAAAAACAAATAAATAATATTTGCATCCAGGTTTCTCATGACCCTCTGGAATTAATTCCTGGATATAATTCCTGGGTCCCATTCAACCATCTGATAACACGGGATACGCGACAAGCCTCGATTTTCTGCTAAAACCTGACATGGATTGACTGCAATCGAGATGTATTTCAGGATTAATACATACATTTATACAGTTAAATAACCTGCATCAGACAACAAACTACTGCAAAGAAGTGAAAATACAAAGAAGAGATACAAAAGAGCCTTTAGCAGTGAGTGTAAAGCTCAGTGAACCTGGTTTTTAAATAACAAGCTATGAACTGTGCACTTACTCACCTGGCCTTCCAATTTACTTGTGAGTCAGTGCAAGTCATGCTGCTTGTTTTTAACCTGTTCCATGATGCCCCTGATTACTTAATACCAAGTTGGTTACTGATAACATTATCAGAAATGATGAGTACCTAAATATTGCACTAGTATGAAAAAATTGTGTCCCTAATTTAAAGTGTACATAGCAGCAGAATTATATTAAAGGCATGTAAATAACAAATGTCTTACATTTGTCAAGGGCATCACCGTTGTTGGCTTCGAGAACTTTACGGAAGACAAAGGCAATACTTTTTTGTGGACCGTCCGAGTTTTGGGTGAACAAAGCCTCGAGCCCTTCCACTGCACTGTCAATGTCCCCACTGAGTGTGAGAGAGAAAGAGACAAAGAACAAAGACGTTGAAGTGACAGCAGAACAGTACACAACATAAGCATAAGCAACATAATTATCTCCATTTTCTATTGAACATTTCACCTTAATGTACAGTTTGGGCACCAAGGGTTTGTTCCTGTCATGATACCCAGATGAAAAAGAAATGAAAAAATATTTCGCTTAAAAAAATTATTTAAAAAAAGTCTTCTGAATGCCTTATTATGGTATCTAATGACTTTAAACAATCAGCAGGATTATTAAGTCTTATTTAATATAGATCACGCTGGCTCTCAAGCAATATGCTGTGAAAATGTTAAGTGTATGAGGAAAAAAATACATAACAGAAGACCGGAAATAATAAATGATCGTGTCCTTTCACAGCGCTAGCAAAAGTTACAAAATGTACTGAAGTGTTTAGGCATGTGATCAGCTATAGAGATAATGGACATTGTTGAAGACTGGAAGAAAATGAGAAAGAAAATCCACAACAAAAAGAAGGAGCTCTGACTTGTTTCACTTAATAACTTGCCATTTAGTTTTAAGTCATTTTGGGAAACATATGTTAAATCTGCCACCATGTTCTGTACAGCAGTCAAAGTAAAGGAATGCAAAATTCTGCCCTTCACTAGATACTCATGGCTAAAACAATGTCACAGCGACTATATACAGCTGAGTGGAGATAAGCGATGGTAACACTCTTGCACACAGAATAATAAGGATGTAAAACTTTCATTGGCTACATTAATATTCCCAGTTGAGTGTGGGGCCAGTCGCAGATGTTGGTCCTATGCTGTCAGCAATCGACAGCAGAGGACAACGCAAGAGCAATGCATTTCCTCACGATTCAGTGGACACTGCTGTCAGAGTGAACTCTGACCCCCGCCTGGGCCTAAACCACAGTGACACGTGCGGTGTGCACAGCTGAGCCAAAATGACTGGTTAAGAGGCGAGACGGAATGTTCCGGAAACAGGCCACCACATTAGCGTGGCCCGTGGTAAATTATTCAGACTGAGTAGCTCTAGCCATCACAGCTGATTTGGGGATGGAATAATAAGAGGGGGATGGGGATAGGAACAGACTGAGGCATATGAGGACAGTTGGCTGTAGTGGATTCAGGGACTGAGAAATCGGTGCACCTGACACCAACTTAAGGCATTTCACATAACCACACAGGTATACGCAGACTGGCACCCAGACCCAGAGGCAGGGGCACAATGGCAGGGGCAGGCAAACAGAGACGGGGACACAGAGGCGCGGGGACACAGAGAAGCAGACCAAAGCAAAGCTCACTGTATGATACAACAAGCAGGAAGACAGACAGGCACACAAACAGGCAGACAGGCAGATAGACAAGCACAACTCACTTTTTAATATGAGCCAAAGCCTTGTTGTTCACAAACAGCATGTAGGACAGGTTGACAGAGGTCCCTAAATTCTTAACAATGTTCTCCACTTCCTGGATGCCATTTAATTCTCCATGGTTACCCAAACCCTGGACCAATCGGGTAATAGCCAGATGTGAGGGCACCTGGTCATACTGTAGCATGTCTTTAATAGTAGCCAAGGCTCCTTCATCAAAAAGACAGAGAAGAGACATAGACATTAATGTTGATTTAGCTGTTTTGATTTTTTAGTAATAATGCAGAAAACAAACAGATGTTACAAATGAATTAATACAATGCTGCTCTGACAAACCTTTAATGTCTGCTTGCTTTACTTGTGTGACTATTTGGAGGTTGTTGGCCATTTCACTCAGCTTAAATCCGGCAATATGTTTGGAAGCACTGTGGGGAAAAAGGGGACATTATCAGGACCCAACAACAAACAACATGAATATCACACATCAATTAAGTCTGTGCACAGCCTACATTTTGATGAGATCTTTAGTGGCATCTCAGTTCTATCAAAAATAAACTCCAAGACCTGAACATATGAGGGAACCGACTATCCTAGGTCCCAGATGCCCTCTCTGCTGTCCTTTAGCTCCCTACAACCTCAAATATTTTTTCTTATTACATTCTCTGTCCAGATTAGCTCTGTTGCCCAATTGAGCAGCTACTGTCGGACCTTATCGCCATGGCGATGGGCCTAGAGCAGTGCGCTCTGCAGATTGCCGCTGTTTCAGGGGTCAGACTTCTTATCGAGCTTGGAAAATCCCTCTGTCCTGCTTTCCTCTCCTCCCAATTGACAATCCCATCCATCTATTTCTCTCTCCACTCCTCTATTACCAATCTTCTTAATCTGGTTGCTAAGCCCTCCACTCCACTCGAGACTAAAAGGCCATCGAAGCCACACAAATGCAGGCGGACAAAACGCTTATCGGCTACAGGACTCTGTACCCATGCAGGGACTCACAAGAGCTTGAAAAGACCTCAGACGCTCAGCTACAAGAAAGCGAGCACTAAACATTAGGCCTTCTGGCATTTTCTGTGTAGGTTCAAGTGTGTTTTGTTTGCCTGAGTTGCTGTCACTTGCTTCTAAATGATAAAGTAATGGCATTGTTTATAGTGGACATGAACGGAGTCCTGTAGTGTGAGTCAGTGCAGAGGCAGACTAATGGGAAAAATGAACCTAGGTAGTGTATAGATCTCATAAGTAATGACACCTACTGTATAAAGATGTATTGTACAAGCTCCATAGCGGTAAACTTGACATTATTGACTGTACGCATGAGAGAATTTATTAAATGTATATAAGCAAGAAATTTAAGAATTAAATTTGACCTACTATGAACATTAAATGGCATCTATTCACTATTTAAGTCTCTTTTAAATATCACAACAAATAGCCTATAGGCCAACACTATATCCATGCATCTGTATGCCCATTTTCCGTACTGCTTATCCTATATGGGGTCGCAAGGAGTCTGGAGCTCTTCCCAGGAGACTCTGAGAACAAGGTGGGGAATATCCTGAATAATATCCTGGATGATTTACAGATCTGCCCACAATGCATGTACAGGGAGTGCAGAATTATTAGGCAAATGAGTATTTTGACCACATCATCCTCTTTATGCATGTTGTCTTACTCCAAGCTGTATAGGCTCGAAAGCCTACAACCAATTAAGCATATTAGGTGATGTGCATCTCTGTAATGAGAAGGGGTGTGGTCTAATGACATCTACACCCTATATCAGGTGTGCATAATTATTAGGCAACTTCCTTTCCTTTGGCAAAATGGGTCAAAAGAAGGACTTGACAGGCTCCGAAAAGTCAAAAATAGTGAGATATCTTGCAGAGGGATGCAGCACTCTTAAAATTGCCAAGCTTCTGAAGCGTGATCATCGAACAATCAAGCGTTTCATTCAAAATAGTCAACAGGGTCGCAAGAAGCGTGTGGAAAAACCAAGGCGCAAAATAACTGCCCATGAACTGAGAAAAGTCAAGCGTGCAGCTGCCAAGATGCCACTTGCCACCAGTTTTGCCATATTTCAGAGCTGCAACATCACTGGAGTGCCCAAAAGCACAAGGTGTGCAATACTCAGAGACATGGCCAAGGTAAGAAAGGCTGAAAAACGACCACCACTGAACAAGACACACAAGCTGAAACGTCAAGACTGGGCCAAGAAATATCTGAAGACTGATTTTTCTAAGGTTTTATGGACTGATGAAATGAGAGTGAGTCTTGATGGGCCAGATGGATGGGCTCGTGGCTGGATCGGTAAAGGGCAGAGAGCTCCAGTCCGACTGAGACGCCAGCAAGGTGGAGGTGGAGTACTGGTTTGGGCTGGTATCATCAAAGATGAGCTTGTGGGGCCTTTTCGGGTTGAGGATGGGGTCAAGCTCAACTCCCAGTCCTACTGCCAGTTTCTGGAAGACACCTTCTTCAAGCAGTGGTACAGGAAGAAGTCTGCATCCTTCAAGAAAAACATGATTTTCATGCAGGACAATGCTCCATCACACGCGTCCAAGTACTCCACAGCGTGGCTGGCAAGAAAGGGTCTAAAAGAAGAAAAACTAATGACATGGCCTCCTTGTTCACCTGATCTGAACCCCATAGAGAACCTGTGGTCCATCATCAAATGTGAGATTTACAAGGAGGGAAAACAGTACACCTCTCTGAAGAGTGTCTGGGAGGCTGTGGTTGCTGCTGCACGCAATGTTGACGGTGAACAGATCAAAACACTGACAGAATCCATGGATGGCAGGCTTTTGAGTGTCCTTGCAAAGAAAGGTGGCTATATTGGTCACTGATTTGTTTTTGTTTTGTTTTTGAATGTCAGAAATGTATATTAGTGAATGTTGAGATGTAATATTGGTTTCACTGGTGAAAATAAATAATTGAAATGGGTATATATTTGTTTTTTGTTAAGTTGCCTAATAATTATGCACAGTAATAGTCACCTGCACACACAGATATCCTCCTAAAATAGCTAAAACTACAAACAAACTAAAAACTACTTCCAAAAATATTCAGCTTTGCTATTAATGAGTTTTTTGGGTTCATTGAGAACATGGTTGTTGTTCAATAATAAAATTAATCCTCAAAAATACAACTTCCCTAATAATTCTGCACTCCCTGTATATGGACTTTGGGGGACATTGGCGTACCAGGAAGACACCCTTAAAACACAGGGAGAACATGCAACCTCCACACACGACAGAGTTGGGAATCAAACCACCAACCTATGAAGTGTAGTGCCAACATGATAACCACTTAGCCTCTGTGTAATGCTAGGTTATTGAAACAAAGATGTCAAAGAGTATTAGATTGCTAACCATGTTTTCGCCAAAGCTTCTCTATGATCATCTGCCACTGTGAGTGAAAATGATATATGAAGCAAATTACACAAGACAAACTGAGAGTGAGAGGATGACCAACACAGGCAGACTCACATGTCTTTTACTTCCATGGCAGTGTTCAGGTTTCCTCTGGCCAGCAGGGCTTTGATGAGAATGTCATATGAAGTAGCTCCCAGTGCCAAACCCTGCCTGTGTGTCTCCTTCACCACCTTAAAGGCCTCTGTAGGAAGAGGAAAAAAAGAGAAACATTAAGGTCTTATAAAGCATACACATTTCTGAAAAAGGAAAGCTAGATTAATACCTAATTAATAGTAAAAAGAATCACGAGGGTTTTACCACTAAGTAAAACAGGGTTGGGATTTAGCATACCTTCAACTTTCCCTTTTTTGCTCAGAGTCATAACAGTGAGGTGATAATCATGGGGTTTAGTAGCTGCTTTCGAACGAAACACAGTGGAACCAGTACTTTGTTCCACTTTCAAACTCTCCTCCTTGACATCGCCAGGATGCTCGTCAGATTCAGGCTGTTCATACCACATCTGCACATATATAACACAAAATATACATCCTTCTGATTCATCACAGTTTGGAATAATCACCACAAGATGCAAGTGTTAAACTGTTATCTGAAGAAAAGAAGAGCAAATGGAGGGAAAAAAAAAAGAAATGGGGCACAAAGCAGAGATTTACATTTACATCAATTGGCAGATGCCCTTATCCAGAGCGACTTACGTTATCTAATTTTTTTATACAGCTGAGCAATTGAGGGTTAAGAGCCTTGCTCAGGAGGCAGTGGCGGCGTGGTGGACCTGGGATCGAACTCACAACCTTCTGATTGTTAGCCCAACAACTTAACCACTAGGCTACCACATGCCCAGAGATTCACAGAGAGAGAGAGAGATTCACACAGAGAGAGAGAGAGAGAGAGAGAGAGAGAGAGAGAGAGAGAGAGAGAGAGAGAGAGAGAGACACACACACACACACACACACACACACACACACACACACACACACACACACACACACACACACACACACACACACACACACACACACACACACACACAGAGAGAGAGAGAGAGAGAGAGAGAAAGAGAGAAAGGGCAAGAGACAGACAGACACAGATAGAAAGAGATAGAGAGAGAATATATGTACCAATGAACTGTATAATTGTGCCTGCAAATAATATTAAAAACAATCTCATGAATGCAATTTTCCACCTCAAAGAAGGTGAAGGAAAAATATATATAAATAATTAAATAGATAAATAAATAAATATGTGTTTGATGTGTTTAATGTAGATGACAAATAATGAAACTCCAAACGCCTTTTGTAAATATATATAGCTAGTGTAGCACATAATGGACCCTGGACATAACCCCTTCTGGCAGGCGCTACAGGACTTTGCTTACTAAAACTGCCATACACAGGAACAGTTTCTTTCCCCAGCAGGGTTCCCACTCTTTTTCAGAGATCATTTTCCAGGACTTTTCCAGGACATTTCAAATTTAGCAAAAAAAGACAAGGCTCACAGATTCACGGCCTACTTTTAAAGACAATTTGTCATGTGAATGAAATTTCAACATTTATAAAATAAAAAGACCGCATATATTAATACCCTTTCCTTTATCAGGCCAATGCTGTCATGCATGCTTTAGTTTGCTGTGATACATGCAAACATGATATTCAGATTAACAAGGTTAATATATAACCTGCTTACCCGTTAACCATTTGCTGAAAACATGCGAGCACTTAAACCATTCTAGCACCTGAAACCGCCAACACAAGACTGTTACTAACGTTAATTGTTTCGACCAGTTGTAAACTGTTCTTTAAATGATCAAGAACATTTAAAAATAATAATTTTCCAGGGCAACAAGATTTTTTTCCAGGACAATTTGTGTTTTCTCTCATTTTCCATGTGTTTTCCAGGACTGGAACATTGGTCATTAATTTTCCAGGTTTTCCAGGACGCGTGGGAACCCTGCCCAGGCAATCACCCTGATCAACAACTCACCATAATTATATTCACTGCTTCTTATCATAAGTACTGCATTATCAGGACTGTCAGTCATCAAATCATCTGTATATATTACAGGCATTACTGCTGCTATATATTGCACAAAAAGCATATTGCACAATATTGTTATTTGCACTCCCACACTTTATGTACATTACTGACCGTTCATACTCCATATTCATATTTTATATATTTTATCCATTCTACAGGGAGTGCAGAATTATTAGGCAAATGAGTATTTTGACCACATCATCCTCTTTATGCATGTTGTCTTACTCCAAGCTGTATAGGCTCGAAAGCCTACAACCAATTAAGCATATTAGGTGATGTGCATCTCTGTAATGAGAAGGGGTGTGGTCTAATGACATCTACACCCTATATCAGGTGTGCATAATTATTAGGCAACTTCCTTTCCTTTGGCAAAATGGGTCAAAAGAAGGACTTGACAGGCTCCGAAAAGTCAAAAATAGTGAGATATCTTGCAGAGGGATGCAGCACTCTTAAAATTGCCAAGCTTCTGAAGCGTGATCATCGAAACAATCAAGCGTTTCATTCAAAATAGTCAACAGGGTCGCAAGAAGCGTGTGGAAAAACCAAGGCGCAAAATAACTGCCCATGAACTGAGAAAAGTCAAGCGTGCAGCTGCCAAGATGCCACTTGCCACCAGTTTTGCCATATTTCAGAGCTGCAACATCACTGGAGTGCCCAAAAGCACAAGGTGTGCAATACTCAGAGACATGGCCAAGGTAAGAAAGGCTGAAAAACGACCACCACTGAACAAGACACACAAGCTGAAACGTCAAGACTGGGCCAAGAAATATCTGAAGACTGATTTTTCTAAGGTTTTATGGACTGATGAAATGAGAGTGAGTCTTGATGGGCCAGATGGATGGGCTCGTGGCTGGATCGGTAAAGGGCAGAGAGCTCCAGTCCGACTGAGACGCCAGCAAGGTGGAGGTGGAGTACTGGTTTGGGCTGGTATCATCAAAGATGAGCTTGTGGGGCCTTTTCGGGTTGAGGATGGGGTCAAGCTCAACTCCCTGTCCTACTGCCAGTTTCTGGAAGACACCTTCTTCAAGCAGTGGTACAGGAAGAAGTCTGCATCCTTCAAGAAAAACATGATTTTCATGCAGGACAATGCTCCATCACACGCGTCCAAGTACTCCACAGCGTGGCTGGCAAGAAAGGGTCTAAAAGAAGAAAAACTAATGACATGGCCTCCTTGTTCACCTGATCTGAACCCCATAGAGAACCTGTTGTCCATCATCAAATGTGAGATTTACAAGGAGGGAAAACAGTACTCCTCTCTGAAGAGTGTCTGGGAGGCTGTGGTTGCTGCTGCACGCAATGTTGACGGTGAACAGATCAAAACACTGACAGAATCCATGGATGGCAGGCTTTTGAGTGTCCTTGCAAAGAAAGGTGGCTATATTGGTCACTGATTTGTTTTTGTTTTGTTTTTGAATGTCAGAAATGTATATTAGTGAATGTTGAGATGTAATATTGGTTTCACTGGTGAAAATAAATAATTGAAATGGGTATATATTTGTTTTTTGTTAAGTTGCCTAATAATTATGCACAGTAATAGTCACCTGCACACACAGATATCCTCCTAAAATAGCTAAAACTACAAACAAACTAAAAACTACTTCCAAAAATATTCAGCTTTGCTATTAATGAGTTTTTTGGGTTCATTGAGAACATGGTTGTTGTTCAATAATAAAATTAATCCTCAAAAATACAACTTCCCTAATAATTCTGCACTCCCTGTATATCCATATTTTATACTCATTCTGTCTATATTGAATCTCATCGTCTGCATTGTTTTCTTGTATAGTACAGTGTTATTTATGTCTGTACTTTTGATAGTCACAAACTGCTGGAACCAAATTCCTTGTGTGGGTCAACACACTTGGCCAATAAATCTGATTCTTATTCTAATGTAGCCTCAGGGTCTGGGTAACAAACTGAGTGCCCGATCTTACCAAGTTACGTTCATCCAAGCGCTCAGTCTGTTGACATGGTACAATAAAGCACTGCTGTTGGTGAAATAAAATCATTTTGCTCATGGGTAGACAACTAATGTAAAGGGGCAGTAATCTTGGACAGCAGGAATCTATAATTCTATGGAAAGGATTATGTTTGAGGTAGACTTCCATTGCCTGTAAGTTCATTCATTCATCTTCTACCGCTTATCCGAACTACCTGAGATAGCCTGTGCCTATCTCTGGCGTCATCGGGCATCAAGGCAGGATACACCCTGGACGGAGTGCCAACCCATCACAGGGCACACACACACTCATTCACTCACGCAATCACACACTAGGGACAATTTTTCCAGAGATTCCAATCAACCTACCATGCATGTCTTTGGACCGGGGGAGGAAACCGGAGTACCCGGAGGAAACCCCCGAGGCAAGGGGAGAACATGCAAACGCCACACACACAAGGCGGAGGCGGGAATCGAACCCCCAACCCTGGAGGTGTGAGGCGAACGTGCTAACCACTAAGCCACCGTGCCCCCCTGCCTGCAAGTTACACTATCCAATTGTATAATGTACATGTCTTGGCTTAAAAGATTGCATTTGTATTACATGATAACAATCTGGAATTTAACCATCATCTTAAAATCCTTTTCGTAACATTTAGAAACCGACATTAAGGTTGAATTTGAACAAATCTGGTGGGTTTCTTTTACCTCAGGCATGTCGAAGGGTACCTCCTGGTTGTTGCTCTTGAGGATGTCCGCAAGCAGGCGCAGGGTTCTTTCTCTGGGAATCACATTCTCCTCCTGCATCTTAGTCCAGACCCCTTCTGCCTTTTGCCAGTCATTTATGTCCTCTGGAGACAGAACACAGGGTGGTGGTCAAGGACAAAGTCTTATAAATAAATCCATTACACATATACACATACACCGACTCCAGCCATACCTTTGGGTTTATTACAAAGTGTGCACCTTTTCTCTAAACTGTATTTGAGGCTTCAAAGACCTGCAGAGCACTGTGGGAAATCGGTGGTGACCGTCTTAAACCAATGGCAGGGGAGATGACTAGTAAAGGAGAACCATTTTCACCTCCTACTTTGTAGCTTGATGCTTAATGCAATTGTGCATTTCATCACTTTGTTCTATTTGAAAAAAGTTATTATTATTTAAACAGAATTTAAGTCTGTCAAAATGCCGTAATTGTACAGTGAAAAACGACCAGGTTTCCTTGTGGCTTTTACACTGCTGCTTTATACTCCTACAAAGCATTACTAGAGGTTTTCATAGCACTTGATCACATATTTAAGCTATATTCGGTTAGATCACATAATTAGCCTGATTTTACAATGCAAATCATCTTGCTGACTATCTCTAGTCCACCGGTTAACCAAATGATCATGCTGATTTGTTTTTCCCTTAGATGAAAATCCTAATTTTAAGCATTGTGCGTTAAATCGCTGTGAATTCCGTCCACTGTGTGACAGCGTAGAACATACTGAACAATAAGACAAAGCTGCTGGCCAACTGGAGGTGTAAGCACGGCTTTATCAGCTTCCTAACTAGAGAATTAATTTAGAAATTTCCTTCAAATGGGACCATGAGCTCCTCTTGGCTTTTCCCTTTTGGGTCGATTTGGAAGTGTGATGAAGATAGAACAATAACTCATTGTACAACCGCTCATCTGGTTTGGTCTATCTGCACACACACTCACAGATGTGCATAGTGCACACACATTTTAGCTCTCTGCTGGAAGCTATTGGCGACACTCAGCTCCATGCTGTGCGAACAATCAAGTGCTGTGAGGCTAAGTGTGTGTCTGTGGGCCTCTGAGACTCCGGCTCTGTTGTAAGCACGCGTGCACACACAGAAACACACACACACACACAGAACAGATGTGCAGTGCTTCTCCACTGCAGGGTAAATGACCAATGTACTGAACAATGTACTGTCTACACACTATCACAATCATCCACTGACCTTCACACCAGCTGTGCAGCTTCACAAACACAATTGTATGTGTGTACACATCTGCATGTTTTTTGTGTGTCACACAGAACTTACTGCAAAGGCGCAGCATGAAGTGGTACATTTCATCTCGGTCACATTCAAACAGCTTTGCAGTCATGTCTACCATGTTTTCAAGAGGCTCCATCTAGCAAAAGGAAATACACATGTGCATAAGCATGAACATATGCATGAGCCTGAGTATGTGTACGAGTCTGTGCGTATGCATGTGCATGAATGTGGGTAAGTGGATGGGCATGAGTACAAGCATGTGCATGGGTAGGGATATTTGTTCAAAAGGCATGTGCAATAATTTTTGCATGATCAATTATGTTTGTGCATGAGTTTGTGGATGAGCATGACTGTGTGCACGAGCAATTCTGACCTGCTGAGATGCAATACACTTCTCTGCAAACCACTGTAGTCGGCCAGCTCTTGCCCTTAACCCAGGGGTCTGTAAGACAGAAATTCACATTAATATGTAAACACATGTTGTAAAAACAAAAACAAACTGCTAGCACATGCAAATCAAAACAGGTGATATTTTGAGCCAAAGTCACGACAGACATAAGCCATGATTTGATTGACTGTTTTACTACTTCCTTGTAAAACAGGACGCGAGGAAAGAAATGTGTCGAAGGGCTTGACCAATAGTATTTGAGATACGCGTAATCTTCAGACCAACCGCTAAGCAGTTTAAGGATGACTTATCAAACATACCCGAGCGCTTTGCTCATATTCAGCTGTGTAAAATTCATCCTAGACCATACAGTAGACATTCAACCACTGCACACTGGATCGGTACCAATCGGTTACTCGTATTACAGAACCACAACAGGCAAATATAATCTCCACCCATCTTTTTGACAAACAGGAGATGGTTTGAAAGAAGAATAACATGCCTATATTTAGGGTTGGGACCAAAAAGTGTTCTAGATAGTATTTGGTTGGTTGTAAATTAGATCAGAATGAATCATTAAAACATTTTCACTGTTTTCCCAGAAGCGATACGATTAAAACTAAAAAACACAAATGATGTAATTGTTGTAATTGTCTGTTTTAAACTGTAGAGGCACTGTAAAGTTTAACACGCTATCTTTTAATCGTGTGTTTCCTAGAAATTCTCTAAAGAAAACAAGTCAGTTCAAATAATAGTGCTGTTTCTCTTCTAAAAATGTCTGAAAAAGGTTAGAAATCTTTGCTACAGGATTTCAGAAACTTGAATTTCAGCTATTTTTAGATTTGAACATGTGGCCTACCCTTTTCTGTTTACACACACACACATGCACACTTCATAAAAAAAGAAATTAGTCAAAATAATACCTTCGTACCACAACAATGCATATACCGCAGTATTTATTTACGAATTCATTTCTAATTCTAATTAGCTATTGTAAGACTTGGTGTATAAACTAACATTCTCTCTAATGCACTGTAATGTCAATACTGTCAATATCTTCTGCCTTTAACTGTTCTGCTGTTAGTGTGTGGCACGAACGACACCGGAGTACATTCAGGAATCAGCTCTTAAAAATAGTTACATACGAATCTCGCTCTCTTCAACATGGGTCACGTTCTGTAGCAAGAGTTTACACCTAGCACTCCCTCAGCACTGCTTCCTAACCATCTTAATTACATCAAATCGTTTACATTCATTTCGTGCAATTACCCACTATTATTGTTATTAATAATCTCACAATTACAGACAAAAAAAAAAAATCACCTGCCGAACACTCGATTGCAGCACTTACGGCTCCGGTCTGGGTCACATCTGATGCCAGTATCTGTCAGCGCTACATAGATATCATTGTTTTTAATTAGTCAGCGGATGTCTGAGGAGTGGCGCTACACTAAAAATCACACATCCTGGTGGAACAAGAAGGGCTTTTAACCCTGTGGCTGGCCGTGAGGCGCTCACTCCTGATGCTCCACTAACACAGAGAGCATTATTGAGGTAAGGAGGACTGAACCACATTTTCAAGTAGGCTATAAGAGACTGACTGAACACTGATTGACAGCTAGGGCAAAATCAAGAATGGAAACTCTCCTGCCACGGGAAATGTAGTGTTCAGTACATAGAGTTGTGTTATTAAATCACAACACTACAGGATCTGATCGGACATATTCATTCGAATGGCATCTAAGACCAAAACACGCTCGATGACACAGCCATCCGAGTGGGCGGGATTACATTCTTCTCTCGCCTGTCAATCAAAGAACACCAGCATACAGGACGCTTTCTCAAACGTCAGCTTCATCTGCTTAATGACATGAGATGCTCTCATAGTATTTCCCCAAAATGGAGATTATTGTGTGATAGGATACAACTGTACTGAGTAGGACATTATTCAGTCATTCAGCACATGCTATTCCAGGTCAAAAGTGATGAAAATATTCATTTTGGGAAGGAAAATATATATCGCACATCCATCTGTCTAAGTGCTCAAAATATCTGACAGCTTTGGAGACAGTAGAAAGTTCATGTCAAGTTATACAATTAAGTGCAAAAGTTTGCATCCCCCATAGGTTCTAAAAGAGCTTTTTAGACTATTTTACAAATAAAACGAATAAAAAATAAATAAATAAATAAAATATCGCATCTCACAGACGAATATAAAAAGCATAATGCAAAATAATTTGAATAATATATTTAAAAAAGATAAACTGTCAGAGTTTACAGAGAACAGACTGTAAGGGTGAGGATGACCAAAAAGTGTTTGGAGAACACATAAAAGAACAAAAGCAGTTTAACGTCAATCTTAAAAGACAAAGGTTTGACCAAAAATATATCACATTCTGTAACAACCATCACTTTAGATCACATTAAGAAAGGGAATGCCATACACTGGACTGCTATTTTGATGTTTCACTACCAATATAATAACACGATTAGGTAGCTGTTACTTCTGTTACTTATGTAGGAACATCTGTATAACTCAACACACTAAATCTCTTTCTTTGCATAAAATCAGGACAGACTTTCAGCATCAGAAAATATAGAGAGGAGTCCAAAACCAAAAACAGCCACTTCTGCACTGGAAAGGGCAATGAACATACAATCATTTAAATGAGTGAAGGCAGCTATTTTTGCAATGTTACACCAAGCATAGCGAATATGTACAGTTCTACAGAGGGGGTGAAATTGTAAGGCTTGACTAAATAAATATTATAGTGGTTTTGTTAGGGCTGTTTCTCAGAGGAAGAGGAGACTCATGAGACATCACGACTTCTATAAAGCTGCCCCAAAGCCATTTCAAACATGTCAGGAGACTCAAAGTCAGTGGTGTTCTAGAGACGCTGAAAGATTGAGAGAGGAAATCCTCAGCAGACAATTAAATACAAGCACGATATGCAAGAAAAATCCATTTGCAGTGCTCATATCTCAGAGTAACAGAGTCGAGAGACGTTAACCTGGGTAAGACTCTTGTATGAAGTGTGTGTGTGTGTATGTGTGTGTATAAGAAGAAAATTCTTGAGTGGACCACATTTGTGCCCACTTAAGAAATAAGGCTCAACACCTGAGCACTTAGGGGAAACTTCAGCAAAGAGCACTTGTGCTCAGACTGCTAATCAAAGCTGCCCTTTTCATAATCACCCTCGTACTGTTATGCACGCTTGTCTCCTCTTGCCCCCTGCTTTGCTTACTGCATGGAATGAATAGCTTAATTTCAGCTTTGTGGCCAAAGTCGGTTAAAAGTGGAAATGACTTTGTAGCTTTACATTAAATAACCGTGCGCTTCTACAATGCCGGCGTTCCCACCTCTAGGATTTTGCGTGCCTCCTTGTAGCGGCCCGTCTGCAAGAATGCGAAGTAAAGATCGTAGAGCATCATCATCTCACCACGCTCCTGGCTCACAAAGTCCATAGCTGCAGAGAGAGTGAGATAGAGAACAATCTATAGGAGTCTATAAGTAAATCGTAAAAAAAAAAAAAAAAATTATTTTTATATATATATATATATATATATATATATATATATATAATTATATTTATATAATTTTAATATTATTATATATTAATATTATAATATTAATAATTATAATATTATATATTATATAAATTATAATAATAATTTTGCAGCCCAAACAGTAAGACCCTCAATGCAATCACACTAAATCAGGCTTCAACCAAGTGTGTGTGTGTATGTATATACAAGAGAGAGGGTGAGCGAGTGCTTTCAGCTTAACTAAAATGCATCTGTACACACACAGTGAGTGTATGGACATTCTTGTGTTTAGCAGGAAGCTTCAAATCACTTCATCTACCTACATACACACACTTCCCTCATTCACTGGAAGACTTCAAGCACTTCTGCACATCCACTGGTGCACTTCACTCTTACTTCACTCACACACGCTGTCAAAGCCTGACAGGGATTTGCATCTCAATAGAGTGAATAGAGCAAAGAGATAATTCCACCAGAATTGATTTCTCTATTCAAAGGCACAGATTTCACAGAAATCACATTAACGTGTGTTTGGGGAAGGGCCACGAGGTTGCTGTGTGTCTAAGTGACAGTGGGAAAGGTTAAGGTGGGTATGGGGGAGTGGAGGGATAAAGTGGTCCTCCAACCCAGCCTAGAGGTCTCAAATCCTTAATACTCCAAACACACTCGGCTCCAAACAAAAACATTAAACCCTCTCCGTGGCATGTACGAGGGCACGGATCATTAAATACATGACTGGATAGGTTTTTCAACAAGACCCACTGGAGGCCTGGGTCTCTGACACACACACACACGGTAACAGAAATAAAACATTTAAAAAAGGCACAGATTCATATACGTCTACTCGTTACTAACACAGTTTTTAGCCATTGTCAGAGGTAATATTCTGAGCTGAGCTAGTCTCAATATCAGATTTGTAAAGTTGGACCACACTAAAGTTTTTTTAAATCGACAGTTCACAAAAGTACGGTCTTTGTGTGTTTGTGTCACCTTTTTGCAGTGGCTCAGTCTCTCCTTTCTCCACTAGGTGACAGATGATGTCATGAATCCGGGGCATTTGGTTGTACTGCTTTTGGCACTCCATGCTTGCTTCCAGAGCTCCAATCACATCCCCACTGCCACACACACACACACACACACACACACACACATACACACACAAATGACAAGGTTACAAATGACAAACTTTATTACTGAGACTAGATTACTAAAAACATGTTAAAAGAGTCATGAGACTTGTGGAGCAGGGATCATAATGTATGATAATTCATTATTCGTAATGTATGATAAGAGAGAGAGCTGAATTGGGGGTGTGGGGGAGATAAGATTTTCTTAGTAAGGACACAGGCATAAGGTCAGCAGCCTTTCCCAGCTCTCTCAGACCCCACCTTCCTCTTCCAGCCCTCACCTCCTACTGGGCTGTTTGACAGAACAAGGCAACAAAATTAGATCTACTCCATGTGCTATATTTCTCTCCCTCCCTTTACCTCTTTTTCTACCTCCCTCATTCTCCTACAGCCTAACAAAGAGCTGTGCGCTTTCCTGACAGAGGGGCTGATGGAGGGATAAAGCGAGAGGAGCAGACGAGAAAAACACCACTCCGATCGCTCTATTGTGACTGCAATGGCAGGCATCGAGTGATTGGGTAATTACCATGCCAATCACATCGAGGTCAAAGCAGTGAGGGCACCGGCGGGGAGGGGGCAGGCAGGGTGGGAAAGTGAACCACTGGGGTTTTAACAGGTATAATTTCTGAGGCGGGCGCAACCCTTGAAATTTTACAGCAGGGCAGGAGAGCGCGTCTCGGACAGGGGTGACCTCGCTAGTGGACTAAATAAGAGGAGAGGATTGAGCCTGGTCCATGACAACTCCTCTTAGGCAATCGCGCTTAATTGAAATGAAGGGCGGCAATATTATTCATCAAGCAGGAGTCAAGAGCCAATTCAAAAACACGCGGCAGCTGATTGAGCAATGCACTCGACAGAGAGAGAGAGAGAGAGAGAGAGAGAGAGAGAGAGAAAGAGAGAAAGAGAGAGATTGGGGCACAGAAATGGCAATATATGACAATAAATAGATGCAATCCAAAAATAAACATTTAAAAAAGTTACTTTTCAGTTGGAGCTAAAAATTGAGGTAGTTTTTAGAAAAATATTAAAAAAAAAAACCCACAATAATACACTAAATCACACATAACTCACATCACTCATGCTTTCTAACACCCATTCCATTCCCAAATGAACATCCAATTCAAATCTAATGGCTAAGCACCAACTTTTCTGAGAAACCTTCAGAGCCATCAACAGGATATGAAGCCCACCAAACTGCAATTACCCCCCTCTACCAGCGCTAACCACCCCTGCCTCCAACTACGCTCCCCTTAGGGGGAGAAAAAAGAAAAAAAAAAAAAAAAGACTTAACCATGTTGAAGGCTTCATAATTTCCCTGGATACAATTTAGCTGTCAGTGGCGTTCAGCCTTTACTGCAACATGTACCCGTTAATGTCACCAACTTTGCATGTCAAGCACTTTCCAGCCAATTAAGTCGCAGGAGAATAAAAAAAAAAAAGGCATGAGTGAGTGCTTTGCGCAGAGAACCTGAAGAATTAGACAAGAAAGCTCATCTCATCCCTCCTCCTTCTCCTGGCTCGTCTCCTCTATCTCTCGCTCATGCCCACCTCCTCTTTTGTTCCACAGACTGGCACCCATGTTATCATCCATTCCACGTTCTTGAAAGAGGAGACCACTAAAACATTGGGCTTTTTTGGGAGGGAAGCTATTGTTAAAAAAAAATATATACATGGTGAACTGTGTGTGCCTGTGTGCGTTCGCTTGACAGAGGACTGACACCAAGATTTGTGATCCACGGTTACGTTTCTGTCACAGAGCAACATGACGGTTGTCTAGCCGCATGACAGATCATGTCCACCTGCATATCCTGGTTCCTCAAACATTTCAACTACCACATCCTAAAACACTCCCCTGACACACACACACACACAAAACACCTATGTGACACTTGCACATCTAAACGTGTTTAAGTAGCACTCTTTATTATTATTAAAAAAAAGTGCCAGACTTTTCGTGCCCAGATGACAGCACTGTTCTCCTCCCTGCCTGTTACTGTTACTACATCCCTCCCAGCCCCCTTGTGCAAAGAAAAAGAAAAGTTCCTGTCACATCCCTTTGTTCCACTAAAGCAAAAGTATGGGGGGGAGACGGATGGATCAGGAGCGGCGCTTGTGGTCGGCGTGGCGACGTGCTGATGGCTGTCAGAGTTAATCCCATAGAGAAGCGTTCATTAAGTCATTATAGCTGACATACTGACATGCGCGGCTTTGTTCCCCTCCGCACCGCTTTCTAAGACAGAGAGGAGAGAAGGATGACAGAGAGGGGAAGATACAGCTAGAGTGAGGGAGGGTTGATGAAAAATCAGAGAAAGACTAAGATGGGGTGGGGCTACAGCGGAGACTTTGGAAATAAAAGTTATGGGACGAGGGTGGGTTGTAGAAAAGACAATATCACTTTGCGCTAAGGCAAAAAAAAAAAAAAAAATCATATTATATGATATGATTTGATGACGGTTTCACAATACACAAGATGTATCATGATATTTACTGTCGGGAAATTAGATTTATGGTACTAGGAGTTACATTTATTTTAACCTGAACATGAAATAACATGTTTAAGAAAGGGATGCACAGCTCGGTCACCTGGAACAAGCAGATCTTATGTCCTCAGTTATTATAATATACAAAATTGCTCAATGGACAATTACCTAATAATAATAATAATAATAATAATAACAACAAACAAAATCAATCAGCCTTAAGACTAAAACCACTTTTCTATTAATGTGTAGGTGGGGCCTACACGAATCAGATTTTTGTCCAGCACATCACACTGATGATCAATCAGACCGAGACCTGGGTAAGGTGGACCTCTTTGGCAGGTTCCTCAAACCATTCCATGAATAATTTAGCACGTGTGCCAGGGAGCATGAGTTGTACATGTCCACATGAATGCCCAGAGTATCTCACTGCCTCTGGAGACTTCTTACCATACTGCATATGCTAGTCTTCACTCTTCACCCATCAAACATACAGTATCACTAGTTCACTGCATGTCCTTCCATGGACCACTTTTGTCCTTCCATGGCCACTTTTTGTCACTTTTGTTCATCTGTCATTGGTTTCAAATGATGTGGCTGACTGGTGTATATTTTAACATAATGTGTGTCATGATGGTGAGACAAGTCTGTGGTTTAACTATGGATGAGATACATGCTCCTGAGTCCCACCACCTGCTACGCTACACACATGAACCAAATCGCGATCTCCTTCAACGCAGAACGATTTTTACTAGTCGGCTCGTTTAATTTATGAAGGAATTGGTAAGTGTGTTAAAAATACAGAGCACACTGGCATACAGACAAATCTGAGAAAAGGGCTCTCTAATGTATTTTATGACAATATTGAATACTATAATGCATCAGTGTATCCTTGACCACTATAACATAAGAACACATTAACCCTAGTCAGATTCAGCTTAGATGTGTATTCTCATCCTATCTGGTTGCCAATTCAATGTGCATTGGTGTGCGTTTGTGTTTCTGAGAGTGAACGAGCTTATCTGCGTCTCTGCCGAGAGGTGCCCGGTTTCCCCGTGTTTCTTCCTGTTAATGAACCAGAGTTAAATTAGAAAGCTTATCGTACACGAAGCAGCAATTAAACCTCGCACCGTGCTGGTGTGTTTGCGCCACTCGAGTGACAGGAAAACAAACAGTCTTGGAAGGGGAACCAATGAGCCTGTGTGTGTGTCTGGGTGTGTGTGTGTGCGCACGCGTGTGTGTGTGCGTGTTTACTAACACCATGTAAACCCATGTATTCCCCAGTAGGGAGGAGGGAGGCACTTACGCGCTGCACTGCGTGTCCCTGACAAATCCAGCAATTAGCACAGGGCGCATAATTAACATGCAAATGAGCTGATCTTCTTAAAAGCAGCTCTCGTGAATAGACCTCAAAGGAGACCGGGGTGGGGCTGAGGGGCCAGCTTAGAGAAGCTTTTTTTCCTCCTTCTAGTGAAATTTGCGATTTAGCCCATTTGGTCTTCTGGATTTAAATCACTGCAGTCCAAAACTATCCTAAAGCTGTGAAAGTTTGGAAGTAAATCCTGCTCTCTCTCAGGCTGTTACACTCACCTCTCCAGGTAAGCAGAGACAAGTGGTGAGCAGAGGTTGCTGGTGGGCTTGACCAGGCCTAAGGTGAACACGGTATCCTGCAAACGCCGAATGGTGGCCATGTCCCCCTTCAGAGCGGCTGTGTTGAGTATATGGAACAGCCTGGTGGCCGTGGTGTCCAACATACTCACATTCTTCTCCTTCATTTCTTTCAGGATGTCCACCGCCTCTGAAAGAAGAGCGAGACAGACAAACAGTCAGAGACAGAGGGCCTTTTTACACCTGGTCACTTCATGTGTTTTCTCTGATCCGATAGCTATCTGATTTGTTAAAACTGTTCCATTTACATTAGGCCACATAAATGCGCCTTGGCGAATCGGATATCAATCCGATATTTCTACTCCCGCCCAATATGCAAATATATTTTACCTCATTTCCGGGGTAATTGACATGTAACACGCTTTGGTGTATGCGGTTGCTACAAAAAACAGCTTTTACTGTTTGCTGCATTTTCCCTGGTGGCAGCAGTGCATTTTAAGTCCCAACGAGACACCTGGGTGAAAGATCGGAGCCAGCGCTGATGGGAAAACATATTTGTTTCTGGCGTGATGCATGACTCGCGAGTCACCTGCGAGTGACGTAGTTCAGTTTGGGAGGAGTATAGCGCTGACGTATGTGGCTTGAACAACCACATTCATTCACACCTGTCCAGTTTCATCTGAAATGCGTCCCAGACCACCTCCTGAAGTGGTTTGAGCGATCGGATTTATATCCGTCTCGAAATCGGAGGGCATTTACACCTGGCCTTTTTATGATCGGATAGCTATCAGATCACAGAAAACGCATGAAGTGACCAGGTGTAAAAACCCCCAGAGAGATGTGCTTGCCCATTGTGGTAGAGAGGGGATTTGGTGGCCTAATGGTTAAGGTGTTGGACTATCAATTAGAAGGTTGAAGGTCGATTAGATCTCATTATTTCATACAACTCAGCCATTGAGGGTTAAGGGCCTTGCTCAGGGGCCCAGCAGTAGCAGCTTGAGGGACCTGAGATTCGACCTCACAACCTTCCAATCAGCACAGGTTTATATTATACATGTTCTGCACTACACATTTAAATTGTGAGCGATGGAGAAAGGAAGACATTTATGTAAAGCTTGTTGATTAGCTAAAAGAGGTTGTTTGGGACTTCTAGAATCTATTCATTACTTAATTTGTTTTCCAAAGGCTTCAGTTCAGGTAAAAGGAGTCTAGGATGCTTCAGTGGCTCTTCCTCAGCAAGTTCACATCTGTGACAGGAAACTGAGCTGTCCCCTGATGGGCCTGCTGCTGATACATGCTTTAGTGCCAGTGAGAGAACAAGGGAGGGGAGGAGGTGATAAAAGGCCCCTTAGATAATTTCATGTGGGGAAAACAAACCGCTATTAAAACAACATTTTACACCCAGCGGGAATGCAAATGCTGGCGTATAATGCCAATACGCCGCTAATTGCTACTTGCATTTCTAAACGAGACTCCAATTACCGGGCCCCCACAATAGTGGCTTGCTTTTTTCGCGCCTCCCTGTGAAAGCATCCCGGTAAATTATAGGTGTGCGGCGAATGCCCGGCGTGAACCTGGTGGGCCGTGGTCACAGGCCCGCTGCTGATCACACAGCGTAATGGAGGCTTTTTTTTCAGTGGGAGATGCTCCCATCTGGCAGAGGGCAAAGGTCTGCCGCTCGCCAGCTCAACAAACCCATCTTTCCACCTCAACATCTGCTTTGTCACCAAGCCAGATAATTAAGATGTGTTTACGCACTGTTTAGAGGCTCGCTAATGGGTTGATACCGATAGGGCCTGTTTGCACAGACGATACTAATCATCCAAAGCTGGATTGCAGAGAAGAGAGATAGTACGGATGCCTTTCCTGAAAACACCTTTATCAGAGCTTCTTTTACGTCCAAGTCTATCATGCCTTTTTCAAAGTAAACGCTCTGCAAAATTCCTACTCGCCCCAGTTTTTACCTTACACATGCCGTCACAACGTTTCAGGAAATTCGCCAGTTGCCTTTCATTCGCTGTTGGCGTTTGATAAAAGACGTGTGTTGCCATCAGATTTGAGCAGCGAGGGCACATGAAAGGAGGCATCAACAGATGTGCCATCCTATCCTGTACAAGCGCTATAAAACTTTAGAGGTTTTCTTGCATTTGCCAAAGCCAGACGCTGGCCATTTTCTCTTCGGATTCTCTTCAGGAGGAGTTTGAAAGGCAAAAAATGTTAAAAAAATCCATGTCATGTGAAAGGGCCTTATGACATGCTGGAAAATGTCTCCAGTGATTGGAAGATTGGAAGATTGGCTTTAGTAAGATTACATTCTGCTCACTCAAGACCACTCAGGAGAGAAGTGGTGTTGTATCAGGAACCCAGCGGTCGGTCGAGTTTGATCCGATCTAAAGTCGTGATGTGGTGTCAGGTAACAGCTGGATATAAATTCACCTAATAAAGATTAAGAAGTGTGTCAGATACACGCTACCAGCCGTGATCCCATCAGGTCGTCGCTAAAATCCTGAATTCGGCCCGGACCGGTCGTGGAGTAAACAAGCAACAAAACAGAAGGCTTCTGATATAAACAAGACTTAACTATAACAAAAATAACAAACATTCCCAATAGCTCAGGAATTCAACATCCCTACATTGTGCTTGTATCATAACCAAACTTCGTCATTCTACAGGAAAGCTGTTTATACACAATCCACTCCTTCAATCTGATCCTTAAGGGCTCTGAATTCCAGATGCACGGGCATGAGTCAAAAATCCCTCCACCCTAGAGAGTAGCTCAAATAGGAGAATTTCTCAGCCTTCTCCAGCATGGAGACAACCACTGATCAGAGAAAGAGAGAAAGAGAGAGAGTTAAAGTGGGAGCTGGATGGAGAAAGAAACTATGAACAATGAGTACAATAAGTCATGATCTCCATGCAGGGCTGGTTGCAGTACCAGAGCATTGAGGTGTGTTAATGTGGGAGACAAGCCTGTCTGTTGTACACTGGCGGGCTAATGGCCACTTGCTAGTTCTGACAGACATAAACGCACACGCTCGCCAGTGCTCACCACACACACACACACTACACGCATGTGCGTCCCTCATTACCCACCTTCGCCTGAATTCACATGTAAATTCGCGAATGTGTGTGTAATGCACAATTCCTTCGCCCATAACCCTCCAGTGTCCTCCTCCCCTCCCTACCCCCCATCCCCCCAGCATGATATGCCATTAGTATCAGGACGGATTTCCGTAATTCTGTTAAAGTGGCGCCAGTCCTGTAATTTTCCTCCGCTCTATGACAGCTGGAGTCTGTAAGGGGGGCCCGGAGTGACACACATGGTGAAAAGGAAGTGTGAGGATATATTTTCACCATCACTGCATGCACAAAAGCAAAGAGGAAACACTTTTATTGTAATTATGTCGTATATGGGCATGAAGAAATCCACCATAGAATTCAGATAATGGCTGATTAACATGGCCGTCCTGAGGGACGAATGCCTGAAGCTCCACAACTGATCGCAATAAAGCAGTTATTGAGAATTTTAGCCAACAAGGCACTTAATTAAGCAAACCAAGAAAGGCGTTTCATGGAACATACAATTAGTATGAAATCCTGGAATTTGTCTGCTTCAATTATATATATATATATATTTTTATTTCTCCTCCACAGATATGCACAAAGCTATAAATTATTCAATTGACATAAGCCATCTTAAGAACGATCCACCAGGGGTCATTGATAGTGGTAATGCTTTAATGTACATATTGTATAAAATCCAGGATTTGCAATGCAAAAGATTGCTGGATGTTTTTAGCTGTGCTTTGTTTGCTATGTTACAGTAAGTAAATTAACACTCCCAAAAGTCATAGGTCATCTCTAGAGAATTTTCCTGTTCATCTCGCACTGTGTTTATAAAATGTTATAGCTCAGGGAACTGAGATGGTCATGATAAAAGTCGTCATTAAACCATTTTGGTACAGATCTCAAATCATTTTTGGGATGTCGGTCCTGCTGGAAGATCCAAATATGACCCAGTTGTTACCGCTTGGAAAAAGCAGCCAGAGTTCATTTAAAAGCTCCAGGTACGTCATTTAGTCCACAAGGGACCATTTAGTTCTCAGGGCCTTTGGGGAGGGAAACACTGCTCCACAGCTCCTCCACTTAACAGTAGGGATTCAATTATTTTCTCTCCAACAGTCTTTATTGCCAAATATCTCTAGTTACCAGGTACAAAGTTCTAGTGCTTTTATTTATAGCTGGTTGAACGCAAAGACTTTCTTGTGCAAAAAAAAAAAAAAAAAAGGCTCATTTACAGCTCAGCTTGTCTGAAATTCTTCATTTTTATCTTAACAATGGATACAGACGTTTTCAGGCATGTGGATGATTTTTAGTCAGTCAGTGTTTAATTTAGGAAGGTCAGTACACTCAGTACAGTCTCATTTCATTTCTCTAATCTACCCCAAATTCATGAATGAATAAGGGAACATTTTCTTAGTCATCTAACACTTGTACGCCAATGAAAGTAAATGGATTGTCATGGATTACTCAGATACACTTAAAGTAAAACATTCAGCTAATTAGAATATACTTTTGTTGATAGAAAGACTAACCAAGATTTTGTCAAATAACGTTTTCTTCATCTTTACCAAAAGGTACCAATACTACTGAAGACTACCATATGATGGACTCACCTTCAATCCTGCCATGTTTGGAGAGCACCCTGACCAAGCTCATGTACTTGTTGGCATCCAGCGTCACCTCTGAATCCTTACGAGCTCTAGACAGAAATGAAAGCACAAATATATGAAGCAAATCTCATTTAATTGGTTATAAAATCCTTTTCTTTGCATGTAGTGCAATTGATTCGGATCTGAAACCCCGCTGGAAATGGAGGACGTTGGATTTACTGAAACCTTCACCTCTAACTATTCTCAGTATGTTACACTGAGCTGAAGTATCACGATGGTCATTTGTGCATGTGTTTTGGGTCCAAGTTAATCTTACAGCTCTCTCTTTAGGTTAAGCGCTTCCTCCGGGTTGTCGTGACGACAGCACAGGTTGATAAGCAAGGCATAGCAACTGGCAGTCATTTCATTCTCATACTGAGCTTTCAGCTCCAGAGCCCGGGCCAGGTTCTGAGGAAAGAAACAAAATTTTACCAAACACAGTCAGACAAAAATAGATAAAGAAATTAAAAAAAAAAAAAAAACTTAGGCAGTGCGAGCGAAAACATTCCCCCTCACCTCCTCAGCACAGAGTGCAGCAATGAGCTGCCTGAACACATTTCCAACAGGCTTCCCCTTGGATTTCAGCTCTTCCAGCTTTCTCTCCTGAAATCCTAGTTTCCCTTCAAGAACCTTAAGACCCAAAGCAAAAATCACCACAACTCATTTATACTTGAATGAAATTCCAATCCCATAATCAGGATTCATACACGGCTCATTTGGAGTGATTATTGTTGGTGATCGTATTCTGTCTCGTCTGCAGACCATAATACTAGAGACAAAATCCGAAATAAATAAATAAATCCAAAGAAATTTCATCTCAGGTATTTTAGCTTCAACCTTGCCAACATAGAACCGCTTACCGTAGACTCCGAGCCATCTTCATCTCTCGTTTGTTTATCCACAAGAACAAGAACGTCCTGCAGAAAGAGGTCGACATGTACGCATTCGATCCTATTTATTTAAAACAGATTACTTAACTGAATTTCTGCTTTAACGATTGAAAGCTGTACCTTTATTAGCTCCGGCATGTGGTAGGAGTTTAGGATGTTCCTGATTCCTCTGTAGATATTCACATGAATGATGATGTTCTGTAAAGACAAGATGCAGGCAAAACAAAACACTTATCTTCATGTACTGTGAATGGTGGATGAAAATCATGCTCAGTGATGTTCAGAATAAAGAGACTGTAGACACACACCATACTGTTGAGCTGACTGAGGTACTCTCTCAGCATCTCCTCTTTGGCCTGGACCTCAGTCTCGGTCATGCCATCAAACAGGTTAAAAAGAAAGTAGGCCGTGTTTTCTGGGTTGAGAGAGAAAAGATGAAATCTCATTAACCTTTGTGATTTATAAAACAAAAACAAATTCCAGGCTAGAGTGTGTGTATTAGTGTGTATCGCTGAGAGAGGCAGATTTGCCAGAATCTCAACTGAAGCGTATTATATAATGTGTTGTGTAGCTGACAGCCATGCGCGCACACACACAGTTTACTCAGCATAAAGTCAGCAGCCTGAGACACCTCAGAATCCATAAATATGCCTCAAGTTACAGACTTCCTTTCCATTGTGCATGCGTGTGCACACACACACACACACACAGAGCTCAAAGTGTCTTGATACGCAGACAAAAATTGTTGCGTGTATCAACTAAAAAGACATTCAAATATTTTATTTTTTATTTTGGAACATTAATATGCTTAAATATTTACAGTCGTAGACAAGATTATATCAGCAATAGCACAACTAAAGAATAAACAGACTGCGTAAAATTTTATCATGAGAGTTTCAGATATGATTTTATTTACACACAGAAATTGTATTCTTTTCATGAACACAATTTCTTCTTATTGATTTTATGTTACCTAAAATTCATTACATTTTTGCGTAATATATATATTTTAAGTTTGTCATCAGTTGAATATACACAGTATACTCAGTTAACATGCTAATAAGATACAACCTAATTTTTGGTAGCAGGTGTGTGTGTGTGTGTGTGAGAGAGAGTGTGTGTGTGTGTGTGTGTGAGTGAATGTGTGAGTGTGAGTGTGAGAGAGAGAGAGAGAGAGAGAGTGTATGTATGTAACAGAAAAAGAAGTATACCTGCCCGGTCTGCCTCAGTCTGACCAAAGCGGCTATCTTTATAAAGAAGCTCTGTGATCTGAAACAAGAAATTATCAAGACATTTATTTATAGGCCAAAAAAGTCAAATGTGGTCAGTTAGATTTAAAAAGAAAAAAAAGTTACATATAACTATTACATTTCTTAACAAACCGTGATTTCATTGCTTGATCTTAATTTACACAAGTTTTAATTACTAGATAACTAGACACTACACATATATTGACACGGATTGGAGACAAAACTTTTACATTTAAGTAAAATAATTACATGCGGTTTGTATACCGGAGGTTCACGGTTCGATTCATGGCTTTAAAAAATACGTGAACAAACTAGATTGGATGAAAGACAACCAATTGTTTTTATGTTACTCGAGTATTGAAATATAGGAATCGAAGTACGCATTTGAATTAAATACATTCACTAGCATTTATCCAGTGTAATAAAAACCTGCTCACAAACAGCAGCTAAAGCATTCTTAAAAAACATCAACTCTAACTAACTAACGTGTCCGACAGGGAACAAAGTCAAAAGGAAGATGCTGAGGGGAGCCAAATCGGCAAAAAGCATACCTTGGCCATGCTCGTTACATCTTTTGACCTGTAGGGGGCAGCAGAGGATCACAGATGTTAGGAATAACACAGCTGCATGCACTTGTATAAGCAAAAAAGCACAAATGTAAGTGCACAAATGATTATTTGTAAATATTTAAATATAATTAAAGGAAGAATGGGAATAAAATATGCCGGTGTTACAAACAGTCTATGAAAAGCATACAAAATGTCAAAATATATTTGTTTAACATATAGCATACATGATTGGCTTCAGTTTAACAAAACTGCACATCTGCCACATGTATAAACACAGTGATCCAGTGACTGAGGAAGAATTTAATGAGTTTGTGTATACACTTTTGTTATTTTGTGCATGTAATGAATGTGTATTGTTTGATGGTGACTCGACTAGTTCATCTTACTTGACAATAATAAAAGCTGTCGGTCACCACCGAGACAGAGCCCTGACTTTCCCTTCTAATCTCCTGACACGTCCAGTTAAACTTACCCCACAACCCCATCATAACGCATGCACACACACACACACACACACACACACACACAAAACGTTCTTGTAAAATTATAATCAATGCTGATATGCAAAGATACATTCAGACAAAGTGATGAACATGTGTGTGTGTTTTTATATCCACACTAAGGTTGTGTGACTACATAAATGCACATACTACATTTAGGTGTTTGAGCCATTACAGAATGACCAGAGGTATCATCCATATGCATGATGTGAAAGGAGTGTTAGTGGGTGTATGGCCTTGGGCTGAAAAACAAATGCATATGCTCTTGCACTTACCCCCTAAAGCCAACGATCAGGCTTCCTCTGAACAAGCTCAGGGCAATGGCTGGAAAAGAGGGTGAAGACACTGCAGAGACAGGAAAGAGACAGGGGTCAAGAATCGTCCACGAGCTTTAGAGTCTGCTACATGCTGGTTTATAATGACATCATATCACAGTGCAGTCAAAATCTCGACCGTATAGACTTTATTAGAGTTTCTATAGTAATAGATACTTGTTTGGCAGATGCCAGACATACAGAGTAATACACCGTGTAATTGTTGATAGATTCTTAGTATTTTTGGGAGGGCACTAGTGTCATAATCAGCTGTGAATAGGCAAAGTCCAGGAACAAACTGAGCTACAGTTCAATAACTTAATGAGAGGAAAACAAAGAGGATATAATTTAAGAGGGCATTCACACTGGCAGTTTAGTCTTTAACAGAGTATGGGTTTGCAAGAAAAATTGGTAACGTGAAAGCGGTGATGTTGAGCAGGAAGCATGCTGCATTACAGAACCAGAGACTACCTGTAGGAGGTGGTGAGAGTTTAGCTGCACTGAAGCTGTGCTACAACTCCAGTGAATGTGAACGCAACCTGTACTCAGGTCTACACTTGTTCAAAAAATAACCCCTTTGTTCGTTTTAAGGCTAGATCATTAGTTTTCACAACACTGGGGATCATAGTGGGACACAGAAGAGCCTAACTTTGCATAATAGTAACAAAATAATAAATAAAAAAAGAATAAAATGGTGATGATAAATGCAAGATAGAATTAGATTCTAGCTTATAGCATCTCCTCAAAAGCATTAACTATGAGAGGGTTACATCGAGGAGGAGTACAGTGCATGCAATCACGTAATGTACCTCTGAGCTGCACATATTTGCCCGTAATGTACATCTCTGTGCAACAAAGCAAAATAAAAATAAAAATAAAAATAAAAATAAAATAAAAAAAAAAAAAGAGTAGAAAGCAACAGAGAAAAATCTAAATTATTTTATATTACGAGAGAAGAGAATATACCGTAAATAATTGAACAATTCTCGTTCTTTTTTTCCCCCTCATGCAAGTTAAAGCTGGTCACTTCCTTTCTTGCACTCATTTACTAATCACTTAAAAGGCCTGATGAATGCCTGAGGATTGGGACAAAACCATGTGTGTGTTTGCATTTCTGTGTGTGTGTCTGTGTCATACTTATGAGAGCAATTAGCCTGCAGGCAAAATGTCAGCTAGATCCTGGCGTGTGTGTGGGGACATGCTGTGCTCACAGGGTACAGCAAGACTGCCATCTCAGTCAGGCCGGAGAACTAGAACTGACCTCTGATGTTAATGTGTGCGTCTGTGAGAGAGAGAGAGAGAGAGAGAGAGAGAGAGAACGAGAGAGAGCGCAAGTCTTGAATACTCACACAGAGAGTAGAGTTCTGAAAGTCTCCCACTCGCTGCCACTGTTCGCACTTCTGCTGCAATGAAGTCATCAGTGTCGACTGCACAGCCAGCATCCTGTACCAGATACAGCAACATATGAACATGCATGCAAAAGAAAGTACACCCCCTTAAATACTTTGTTTTTATTTTATTTTCCTAGATAGATAGCTAGCTAGCTTCAGGTGACCAAAAAAAAAAAAAAAAAAAAAGATATTGCTAAACTCTTACACATAACCAGACAGAAACTAAAACAAGCATCTGATATTCTATCCCACGTTAAACAACAAGCCATCTTCTATGCACAGCTGACACATGGAGGCCACTTCTTGCTGGGAAAGAAGGTGCTTTGTGTCTTAGGAAAACTTTTTTCCCCCTCAGATTCACCTCGTGTTTGAACAAATTGACAAGATTATGGTCACAAACACTACTGGAATTATGGGTGTTATGGAAACTGTCAGTAGTCATGCTTATCCTCGTTTACAGAGCGACACACACAGAGACAGACAGACCGACCGAAACACACAGAGACAGACAGACCGACCGACACACAGAGACAGACCGACTGACCGACCGACACCCAGACAGACAGACACACCCACAGACACCCACCCCTTGCCTTGATATGTGCATGTGCAATTAGTGTTTGTCTTTGTTTTGTGTGTTAAGCAAAATTTAAAGATATTTGTTTTTACATGTCTGAGACATTTTCAAACAAATTTATTTCATTCTATTTCCCAAAAGATCAAAATGATTATCCTAATTGGAGCTACATTATATCATGACCAATCAGTTACTAAAGATGAATGAATAAATAAACGCTCTAAACACATTGTACACATTTGTGTTAATGAACCTGCAAGTTTCCTATCTGACTTGTTTGACATCAAATAACGAAACTAAATAATTGCACGTCTCTGACTTATGTCTCCCAATGGATACCAGTCCCAATTTACTCCTACTTCTTCACTAGATAACATGAGTCTTTCTGAACAAGAAAAAAACCCCAAATGTTCATCCATGCATATATCTCTCTACCTATCCATCCATCATCATTCCCCCACCCATCCATCCATCCATAAATCTACATCTATCTATCCATATACCTAATTCCTTCCATCCATCCATCCACCTCATCCATCTATCTCTATCTATTTCTACCTATCTCTACCCATCCATCTAAGCCATTACCTTAATAGCAACACGGGCGTTGTCCACTGAGGAGAAAGTAGGCAGCACGTAGGTGGAGTACGTGTCAACATCAAGATGAACGTTCAGCTCTTGCATGGCCTTCAGCACCTCCAGAGTACCTGAAGAAAATCAGCAATACATATATCTTTAATATAAAGACCTCTCCATGAGGATTGCTACCATGTACTCAGGTGATAACACTGTCTTGGAAAAAACCCCCCCACCACATGTTAATATTAATCAGACAGCATTCTGCGTTTACAAGAGTCCTTCACCCAGATCTCCAGCAGTGCCTTGTGCTCCAGGCTCAAGCAGGGCCTCACACATATGGAAGAGAATAAACCACATGAGTTGTGATAAGTGAGCGTGCAGAGACGTCCACGAAAAGGGTTATAAGTGCATGAAGCACATGAACTAGCGATTTCCGCTGTTTACATTCTCCATCCAGGACTTCAGTGCTCTGTATCCCGACACCCTGGAGAAATGCATTCACCTGGCTGAACCTACGTTCTCTCTCCCTCTCGCTGCACAGCTGAATAAAACATAAGAGGTGCTTTTATCTGCCATTAAACTCCACATCTGGTAAACATAAATGAACTGGGATATCCATCCCTCCATTTGACTCCCTCCATTCATGCTCCTTCACAGCAGGCTGCTTCTCCGCTTTCAAGAAAAAGCCAACAGTTGAACAGACATTTCTTCCTCAATGGAACCTGAGAGCCTACCATCAATTCATTCCTGGTTTGTGAAAGGAGCACACCTGCTTTCCTTATTAATAATCCATAACCCCATTTCTCATCCATAAACGGGGCTCAAAGACCGTCAAAGTGAACAGGAACATGTGAATGGGGCTTGAAGAAGGAAAAGCAGCAGTATAGCCAACCTGCCCGAATCAGCAGATTTCCTTTTTTTTTCCCTTTTGGATCTCAAGAGAGCATGCAAGTGGGCTTTTACACCATTAAAAGTTCAGCAAATTCTCTGATGACTTGCAGGTTTCATGACCAAACTACAAACGGAAGATGCGACCGAGATAGTAAAGATTCCCTAAACTGAAGAATACACACAAGGATACAGTTAAACACATTGAACTGGCACAAAGGACTCTGAGCTACAGAGTAAAATATCCCCATCAACAAACTTCTAAAATTCAACATGACATGAGATGGAACGTTAAAAAAATCATCCTTGGATTATATAAATAGGTTAAATGTAAAAATGAATGTAGATTCCTCGGTCAGTTTAGCAGATCTAACACAATTGATAGGGATGTTTAGCTCCTTGCTTTATCAATATCTAGAGCAAATGGTGCAGCAGTGCTTTAGTATTAGAGAAGGTATTACAACATCATTAAAAAGATCTAAATATTGAAGGACATAACAGGTGTAATGCTACATTCACACGTACGGCGACTTACAGCCACAAAGCAACAAATCGTTCTTGCTCAATCTGGCGACATGAATGATGGCAATCGTTGGTTGGGAAATTAGCGCAACTTTACACAAATATGAAGCGAATTGGTGCACCAATGGGAGTGAAGACAGCAGAGTGCACGTGATTACTGGCAAACAGCACACACTGCTTCTCCTTCATGTCGTATGATAGGATGCAGATATACAACAAACGCCAAGATCTTCCTCTAGAATGTTTCCATTTTAGCAACAAAAGCATCGACTTTGAATACTAATTGCATCATCGACTGATAAATATTATTACTACGCCAACCAGTAGTAGAAATGCTTATTGTACAGAAACGGTATGCGATAAAATCGCTGCATGCGTGAGCGCAGAATGAATGTGACAGCTCGGTATTGCAGATCATGCAGATTTTTTTGTCCTTGAAACCATCACATCCTCAGTATCTGAGCAAAACATCAGCTGAAATCAGTGCTGATGGGCTACGACTGCTTCTCATCTGGCTCAGGAGTTGAACAGGGCAAGATATAAAATATGCATAGAATCAAATGTAGAGGTAGAGATAGATAGAACAGGCAGATGACAAAAGGAAGTAGACGGTTCGTGTTTCCTTCTGTCTGACAGGCGACACAGGTTTAGGATGCGAGGAGATAAAAGCTGTCTGTGGGTAAAGAGGAAAGCCAGTGCGCGTTTCTCACCCCGTGTCACAGGCAATGTGCCGCCTATGCTGATCCACACTGACAAGCGCTGTTGGCTAGCGGCTGCCGAGACAGCACTAGCATATGCTTCTGCAAAGCCTGCCCAAATCCACACCTCATCAAAATGCAACTTTTTCTTCATCTTCTCTCTCTCTCATTACTTTATTTTAGTTAGGGGAGGAGGGTTTATTCTGTGCTTGCCTGCTAGTGACACCTGTGGACGCAAAGTGACGTGGTGCTTAATATTTCATGGCCGTGCACAGCGGCGCACGTAATCCAAAGTGAATTCCCTCAGAGCGCTCACATTTACATGAGACCCAGTCACTCTGCATTCCATCATATGAGCTTTACCATGAAACTGCTACACACACACACACACTTTAGAGAGAGACTGCATCTTTCTTGAAGGCTGCTAACAGAAAATGAGTGTTAAAGTTTTCCTTTGCTTAATAACCCAATGATCTGTAGTCACAAATAAATAAATAAAAAAAACCTCACAGAACACTCATACTTTCAAATATGTCCAAAATATAAAACCTTGCATTCAGTCCTGTCATTTAACAATTTAACACACTGGCAGATTTTCTTTTAAGCGTCTGTTTCATATAAACACTTCATTTTTTTGAAACTCATCACGTCTGTGTTTCGCCAACAATGCTATAAAGAAGCTAATCTATTGCTCCGGTCAGGACTCACCTGGTGCGTTTTTGTCTTTCTGATGCTTGGTTAAAATCGGCCAGAAGTAATGAGGCCTGATGGGAAGTCCTTCTTCCTTCATCTTCTTCATTACCTCGACTACCATAGCTGTGTAGAAGAGAAGTGATCACAGATTTCGAGATATATGATACCTAGCACGAGGCCGGGAATGCACAGGAAAACTAAATATGAGGCAGCACCAAACTGCACACATGCATACATGTGCACACACACACACACATATATTTATATACACACATATACAGGTGCTGGTCATATAATTATCATCAAAAAAGTTGATTTATTTCACTAATTCCATTCAAAAAGTGAAACTTGTATATTATATTCATTCATTACACACAGACTGACATATTCCAAATGTTTATTTCTTGTCATTTTGATGATTATAACTGACAACTAAGGAAAATCCCTTAGATTTTAGTACATGCTCATACTTTATGTTCATACTTTTCAGTTGGCCCAGATTTCTAAAAATCCTTTCTTTGTATTGGTCTTAAGTAATATTCACATTTTCTAAAGATACTGAATTTAGGATTTTCCTTAGTTGTCAGTTATAATCATCAAAATTAAAAGAAATAAACATTTGGAATACAACAGTCTGTGTGTAATGAACGAATATAATATACAAGTTTCACTTTTTAAATGGAATTAGTGAAATAAATCAACTTTTTGATGATATTCTAATTAGATGACCAGCACCTGTGTATATGTATGTATGTATGTATACATTAATTATATATAAATACACAAGCACATATTACATACATATAGCATACATTATATAGCACACATGCAAAAGTGCACACAACAAACCATATACGTGCACACACCCGTGTTCTTGGACTCCAGAGCGCAATACAGCGTGAACTGCAGTGGAGATGAATGCAGGTTGGAATCCTTTAGTTGTGTGCAGTAAGCCACCAGCTTTTCAGGAGACTGTAACAGAATTACACAAACTAAACATTTTTCACTGACACCAAGGAAACTTTCTATGGAATATATTTTTTCAAAAGTAATAGTGTAAAGTGGCAGATTTTCACACTTTAAATCATGTTGGCGGAAGCGAGTGGCTGTAGAATGTCTACTAATGTGTGTAGGTTCTCACCTTATTCATGTTCACACAGTGACGGAGGAAGAAGTTGCCCATGTTTAGAGTTTCACCATCCTGTAACTCACTCTGTAGACCGGGAAAGGTTTTCAGTACAGTAAATGCTGTGTCCTCAAAGCCCTGGGTGATCAGACTCAAGCACAGGTTCATTGCATCTATGGACACACACACATTACATTTAGAAACTGCACATCAAAACATATAGTTCCCTAAAGACATGCTATTTATTTGCAATGCCTCTCAATGCAGCAAAATAATAAGTAAAAGAAATGACAAATAGGCCAACATGTCTGTACCTGGCACGTAGCCTCTCTCATGTCGCATACACTCCACTATTTCAGGCACATATTGCTGATGGCCAGCTTTAGCCAGACTGAACACCACCTGCATCAGGTCTCTGTCCATCAAACTGACATCTTTGCTCTGCGCCATGTCCATAGTCTGGGCAAGATTCAAGAAAACGATTAAACAAGGGTGTAGGATCAAACACACACACACAAAACTGTAAAAATAAAAAATAAAAATAACAGAACAAAAAAACTTTGCAAAACTGCACACACACACAGACACACAGTCCCACACATGTAAATGCATAGACACGCATGCAAACAAACACGGGGACCGACACACGGGGACCGACACACGGGGACCGACACACGGGGACCGACACACGGGGACCGACACACGGGGACCGACACACGGGGACCGACACACGGGGACCGACACACGGGGACCGACACATTAAACTCCTTACCTCTTTGATTTTGATCATGTTTCCCGCTTCAGCATAAGCCACGAGTAAAGCGAGGTAAGAGTCCGGGCCCGGCTCAATACCTGCCCCTCTCATGACGGACAGGATGTTTTCTGCACTCTCCATGTCTCTGTGCGCCAAGAAAAAAAAAGTTTATATTACAGAGAGATGAAAAATACACAAACTCTGGCTCACGGAAGACGACTCACCCTGCTCGGCTGTGACCCATCACCAGAGAGTTGAACACCGCCTCTGTGATGGGTAAGTCTTTACTCTTCATGAAGCCCAGAATTTTACTGTAGACAAAGAGCGCTGGTTATGAAGGTCATGTAACTGCAAGCACTAGTATTCTCAACGACACGGCAAGCTGACAACAACCTTCGTATATGTTCGGCCAAAGGTTTGACTATCACAGCTATATGTGCTTGTTGATCATCTTATTCCAGATTTAGTTTTTCTTCGCTGCTATAACAACCTCCGCTGTCTTCCCCTCGGAAGGCTTTCTACTAGATTTTGGAGCATGGCTGTGAGGATTTGTGCTCACGATGGTTAAGGAGATCAATGTTTCAGGTAATCTCAGAGGTGTTTCTTGTGGTTGAGGTCAGGGTTCTGTGAAGGACATGCGAGTTTTTCACCAATTTTGGCATACCATGTCCTTATAGAGCTCACTTTGTGCACAGAAGCATCCATTGACTGGAACAGGTTTGAGCCTCCTAGTTCCAGTGAAGAGAAACTAAAAAGGGGCAGTTGTGGCTCAATCGGCTGCTGTTGGGCCCTTGAGCAAGGCCCTTAACCCTTTCTGCTCCATGTGTGCTGTATCGTTGCTGACCCTGCACCCTGACCCCAACCTCCAACATTGAAATATGCAAAGAAATAATTTCACTGTGCTGTAATGTAAACGTGACAAAATAAAGGCTTCTTCTAAAACTACAGCACTCAGACATCCTGTACAACTGTGTGCTTCAAACTAGTGTTAATTTCGTCAGACGAGACGAGACGAAATATGTTCGTCAACAACCTTTTTTTTTTTTCATGACTAAGACGAGACGATGACAAGACTGCACCACTGTCCAAAAATGCTGACTAAGACTAAATTAACATGCATTATTGTTGACGAAAAAAGACGAGACGAAAATGTTTTGTATAAAATAAAAACTAAGATAAAACCTCTCTTCATTTTCGTCTACAATTGTCTCTGCTTTTTCATCAGCTGTTACGCCTTTAAAATATTCACAACGAGTTCGCGGCTTCGCGCTGTTTAGTGTGTGCGTAGAAACAATTCGTCCGAGCGCAAGTCCACCCCTGGTCTAGGCGGCTTTTTGTGTTAAATTATATTTCCTGTCGCTGCACAGGCTCTTTTATTGTACATGACAGCTTATGTCCCGATGACCGGTCTTTGCATTACGATTAAAATCAGTATCAATAAAGTAAAAAAAAGTGATGTGCAGTGCAGTCAAGTTCGAGTGAAACATATGTGAAACACTTTTTTACTGAAATGTTTATCAGTAATAATCTCAGTAATTAAAAAGTGTGTTATTTTATACTCAGTGTGTTATTTTAAAAAAAGACTAAAATTTTTTGACTAAAACTAGACTAAAATTAAAAGACTTTTAGTCGACTAAATCTTGACTAACAAAAAAAGATATGTGAATGACTAAATATGACTAAAACTAACAAGGACATTTGGCATAAGACTAAGACTAAATTAAAAATAGGTGAATAAATTAACACTACTTCAAACTTTGTTTAAGCCTTAACATAGTTTTGGCCAAAATATATGTAGCTTTAGTAGCTTAAAATAAAAAAACAAACATTCAGTGTGAATTGCAGTCTCTCACCTTGCGCCTTCAATGTCTCCGTTTTGACAGTAAGCTGCAATCAGTCTCTGATACGTCACCTGACAGGAGAGGCACATTTTTACAACTTCTAATCTCAGATTGTAAGTCAAAGTTATACAATAACCCAAAAGAAAAAAATACTACTACTGCTGCTGCTTCAGCTATGTTAAACTTGAGGCTCAGTGAATCTGATGCTACATACTTTACTTTGTGTAAAACACACTAGAGAAACGGTTTGTGGTTAAAATGTAGAGCTAACAAAAACAATAGATTTTATCTAAATGAAAGCAGACCTTTATTCGCTTAATGTAACTCATCCAGCTGGTACTTTCTTCTTTACACCTCGGTGAGTTTACAAATGTGTGAAAACTTCACTCACTCTGTTGGGCTGCACGTTGGCCGCTTCCATCTTGGCAAGAAAATCAGTGGGCGAGAAGCTGAACTCATTCTGCAGGTAGACTTTAAGCAGCGCATTGTAATGGCTTACATCATAAACGGCACCTGGAAAAGAAACCGCTGTCACGCAAACGCTCTCATGACAGACGAACTCAAAAGATCCGAGTTGCCACGGCTTGGGAAATCGCTTCCCATGGTGTGAAGTTGACAAGACGTTTTTCTTACTCTTTTGTGGGATAGTTTAGATTTTTTATGATTTTGTCGCAAAAATATCTACTAAAAGAACAGGACTAGATCAAAGAAACAGCTTTACTATTCTTCTGTTTAGTTTCTTGGAATCTTCTAATTGGAAATGCTTGATCATTTAACTACATTCAAGGTATTTTAACTAGCCAAGATTCCTGGGTTTTTTTGGGTAGTGTTCTGGATTTGAGAGTGATTTACAAAGTGCCTTGTTTACCTACCAGACTAACAGTGAATTAAGCAGCAAGCCTCTTACCCAACTCCTGCAGCTTCTCCCAGATGCGATGAGCGAGCTGACTGCGTTCTTCAAGAGGCATCTCAGGCAGCAGCGAGCCGCAGCTCCTCAACAGCAGCAGGGCCTGATTAGCACTGGGGTATCCTACAGAGAAAAATCAGGTTTCAACAAAAAGCTCCAGGGCTTTTTAAAAGACTGACACCGTATTGGCCGGACCAAGCCGAACTAAAAAAAAGTACATCGTAAATAACATTTGATGTCACACATCTTGTGGCTCACGTTGTGAGGAACATTTCCTACAGGTGTGTGTGTGTGTGAGATCATGCCGTACCTGTTCGGCAGATGTCATGAAAGATACGCTGAATCAGCGTTTTGGTGACTCGACCGGTGCGTCGGACTGAGCTGTCGAGTTTAGCGAGAGCCCAGTCAAACTGCTGGGCCTGCTTGGTGCGCAAAGCGATGCTCGGTTCATCTTTCACCACACCTTTCCTCTCAGCAGCTGCACTGAAGCATCGCAGACTCGCAGAAGACCAAGGTGATCTGAAGAAGACGACGACTTTGTCAAATATACATTACACATAGTGATATCATTTTCTTCACGTACCACAGTTTGTGATAAAAAAACAAAAAAAAAAAAGCACAAAGTGAAGACAGACTGAACATAACAGGTGTTTTTTTTTATCATTTATTTAGCCATTACTCATGTAACACATTCACAATTTATATTTCTGTATAGAGATTAATCCTGACGGTCACAAAACAGCTTTACAGAAATGTATACATTTCGTTTATAAAGTTTCAACAGAACAGTTTTTACATTATGAACTGTTCCTTACCCAGTGGAAACATTAATACAAATTGTGCAGAATAAGTGAGTAATAACAGAGACATGTAGGATTTGGTCCTTAGACTTATTGTCGAGTCATCGGTGTGTTTTATGCCATCAGACAGAGCGTGTATAATAATTACTAACTTCTTTAACACATTTTGTTTTAAATCCTTTTGCCGTTGTAACTCTAAAGGTCGTGTCTAACTTTGCAGTAGACGCTTGCAGAATGACAAGAACTGATTCGGTTATTAGGCCGTCCCATCTGCAATATCAGCATCACACTGAAAATAAAAAATCATCAACTACAAACATTTAAATACAACTGTGCATGTGATGGGGAATGAATGACACTGACCACATGACATGATAAACACAGCAGCAAACACCACTAATGGACCCCTTAGAATGAATGAATGAATGAATGAATGAATGAATAAATAAATAAATAAGGATAAAAACACTACTATTATCTACTGAAAACAAAAAATGGGTCGGATTACACATAAGGCTAGCAAAACGCTAAATGAAAATCTCTATACAATCTGCAAAGTGTTTATAGGAGTGACGTAAAGGTCGATGTGGACTTTTTCTAAACTCTGTCTTGCACAAGATGCGTCTGTTTGAGAAGTCTCAATTGTACCGGCGCCGATTGTCTTCCTTGCCATGAAGATTTTGGACCTCCACTGAGATGAGGTTGACTCTATGAGGAATTCTGAGGCATCTAGAGATCTACCAGCTCCAGTTGAACTCTATACTAAAGAGGAGATGCCAACTCCATGTGGTTTTTAAGGACAAAAACCTCCTAATCAATACAACATTTATCAGACTGTATATTTATAATCACACCCTCCGGTGTCACCCATATGAGGATGAGGTTCCCCTTTGAGTCTGGTTCCTCTCAAGGTTTCTTCCTTCACCATCTAATCTAGTTTTTCCTCACCACAGTCACCTCAGACTTCCTCATCAGGGATAAATACATACACATTTAAATATATCTAATATTAATCTTGAATTTTTTCACTCTATTAATCTTTACATTAACCTTTCCTTCTATGTTTATGTTCTGTAAAGCTGCTTTGAGACAATGTCAATTGTTAAAGGTGCTATACAAATACATTTGAATTGATTTGCTCCCAATAAAAAAATAAGTCTTTAATTCACATTCACAACGTGCTGCATGTTAACAGAAGCTGCATGAGTTTAGATCAAGGCCTGGGTTTAATCCCACATGGCTCCCTATGGGACTTAACACACAACACATTATATCATGACTAGTGAAACACGTGAGGTTTAATTCAACCTTGTTTTTCATAACAAGGCCCTGATTTTAAACACCTGAATGACATTTAAAATGACCAGCGTTGACATACAAAATCCTTCCTATCAGGTAAATCAGCCTTGTACGGTTTTGTCCCCAAAGCTCAATGACACCTCTGTGTTCCTAAACAAGCATGTGGCTAACATAGCATGCTAACTTACCTGCTCGCGCACACAGATCTTAAAGAAATCTGTCTAGGACAAGCTTCTATTCCGCTCCCACCGGCTGTTCTGTTGTATAAACGGTGAATCCGAGACCCGTGACTGTTTATCTGAACTCGGAGTAAAGGAGAAGGTGAGAGTTTCAGCAGCCGAGTAGATCTTAAGAGCGCAGCCATGTTTAACCTGCAAAAAGAGTGGCAGAAGGACATCCGTACCACGTGACAGGCCATAGGGCGCTGGACGAGCCCATTAGACGCAATACATGGGGGGGGAAGAGCCCTCCATAGGTTAGTAAATGTTCTTGGGTTAATGATTGCTGGTGAGAATCTTTTCATTTTGGACGAGTTAGTCCAATTTTGAGATGAGTGTTACTTTACACTTGCTGTTTTTTTTTTATCTTATATGTATTTGTGTGTACATTTAAACATTGCTACTACACTTACACTTCACTTCCACTGCTCGTGTCTTTAGTTTCTTATTTATTAACAACACACAGACAAAGTGTAGGAGGAAAAACTTTAAAACATCTTAAAAACACCACTTCACTAAATAGTAAAACTGTATATGGTATCGTTGCAGGTAGTAAGTACTATTCAATAGGACCCTTAACTTTCTGACTACACACACACACACACACATACATACATACATACAGTACATACATACATACATACATACATACATATACACATATACACACACACAAACATACATGCACATATATACACACACATACATATGTATACACACATATACACATACATATACACACACACGATATGGCCAAAAGTTTGTGGACACCTGACCTTCACACAGATAGTTGCTTACTGATCATCCCCTTTAAGATTTAGTTCCCTATTTGCTGGAATCCTTCACTAATCTGTGAAAACTTTCCACTAGATTGTACAGCAGGAGCATCATGGACAGTTTAACAGTCAATATCTGATTACAAACTGAATGGATTTGATTTGATTGATGTCCATATGACCACAGTCTGTAATTAGCTAAAACACAATCCAATCATAATAATCATTCATTGCAACCTTTTAGCCAACATGATCTTTGCAGGCAGCCAACAAAGTTTTGTTCTTAATCCTCTCAACAAAGCTTTGTCCTTAACTGTAACCCCCCTTATTATTTTTTTCTTTACCGCTTTTTTCACCTGCTAGTCAGTTGTACTGTGTAGTGTATAAATGTGTAGAAATGTTTCATTTTTCATAAAACTGCAACAAACAAGCCGTGGTCCAATAGTGAACCTGTAAAGACTCTCTCCTTTTTGTGTACATTAGTGTTTAACAAATATCTGCATATCTATCTTTTTCCCTGTAATGCAATATTTTATCTAGAATGCGAGATTCTCCAGAGTAGTCTTAAAGTAATTTCTGTATGATTTTCTTTTGACATGTTAGACATTACTGCAGGCCTACTTGAATTTCTGAGCGATTCTATTTTGCTTATTTAGAGATATATTATATACAGTGTTGATGTTGGAAGCTGATTAGCTCTAGCTGTGGTCATGTCTGACTGAAAAGGTCAGGCAGGTGGGGTGTTGCCAGGCCCAACCCGATGCCCACCAGGCCACTGTGTCTCGTGCCAGGCATCAGGGCCAGGGGGCTCCATCATGTCTGACAAATGCAGGCTGCGCTCATTTTCAAAGTTGACACCAAGCACACAGGCAAGCAACACAGCACAACCCTCACAGCAGCAGCCAGCTGACAGACGACATGGAACAGGCACTGCCTGCCAGGCACATTTGTCTGGCTCCTACTGAGCAAGTCACCCGCTGCCCCAGACTGCCCCTGTCTGTCAGACCCTCGTCCATCACGCCTCTCCTGCTGGTCTATGAGCAGGTTGGTCCGAGACTAAAGCAAGGCTTTTGGAGTAGCATCAATGTGCATATAAAAACAATTCATAATAAAAACATACAAAAATCAAGAATTTAGAAATATTTAAAACAAATTAAGTAAATGTTCAGCCTTGTGTGTATTTAATATTCAAGTTTCTGCACTATTACTAGTTCTCTATTTAAATGTGATATTGATCATGTTAACCGCTTTGTACGAAAGCTGACCATTTTTTCACAGTCATGTCTAATCTCTTCTATCGTAGCATGACAGTCGACAATTTAGACAATTTCATCGAGGTCAAGTATTTGCACAAACCCGAGTGCACACTCAAGCATTTAAAGCAAAAAAGGAGACAAAACGAATACTGATCAAATCTGAAACTTAATTCAATCAGGTTGTGTCGATAATTTTTTTTTAGTGACAGTGTGTTTGCTCCATTAATCACACTTATAAGCATGTGGAGCTCAGGGCCATTTTGTTAGCAGATGATGAAGTGTAATTTCTTTGTAATTGTAGTTGGATGGAGTCTTTTCTTAATACTTTACTACACATCCGAAGGAAAATTCTGATACTTCTGCTAGTTTAGTCTTGTTTTCAGTGTCATTGTGAAATTACTGTATGCTGGCTGTGTAAACATAACAGTTGTAGTAGCTTCATCTGGGTGTGTTTTTATAGTATTGTTATATACAGTATAATGGCAGCTCAACACTAACTGTTAAATACTGCTTTATCTTGCATCTGATTGGACAGAATTGGGCAGAGAAATAAAATTCGTCATTAGTGAGAGAATATAAGGACATATATATTTGTCATTAGTGAGAGAATATAAGGACATATATATGACATTTTTAATTAAAACTATTCCTGCAGAAGCAATAGTTTTTAATTTCATTTAGCCTGAAACACAGTGAAATGTCTCCACCACCTGGATATTTGGCTGGACTCTGCCGATGTAGGATGATCTTGGTAAGAATCAGGCCCAGCTCCATGCCCTGGACTTATTCTGCAGTGAGGGGTTATTGAATATCCTAATGTTGTCACTAAGATATCTAAATATATGAACTTGGCTATTATGGGACATTCAGTGCTACGTAGGGTTATGTGGCTATTTGTTGTTATTGTTAAAACAATCGTAATCTTTGTGTATAACGGCCAAAGGTTGTCGACACATGACCATCACATTCACATGTGGTTCTTCCCCAAACTGTTGGAATTTTCATGAATGACTTAGAATGCTGTAGCATTAAATTTTTTTTTTCCGAAGAGATCCAAACCGTTCCAAAAGTGAGGTTTATAAGAACATGGTTTGCTAAGGCTGGAGTGGAACAACTGGAATGATCTACACAGAGACCCAACATCAACCCCACTGAACATTTTTGGAAAGAACTGAAACAAGAAACTTTGCACCAGGCCGCATCCCCTAACATCAGTGCCTAACCTCTTGCACGATTCCCTATAGCCACACTTCAAATTTCAGTGGAAAGCCTCACGGAAGCGCAGAGATTTGTATAACAATTCAGTTCAATTTATTGTATAGTGCTTTTTAACAACTAACATTTTCTCAAAGCAGCTTTACAGAAGTGTAGAAACAATAAAAAGTGCAAAGTTAAAAATTCAATTATTATTTATCTCTAACAACTTTCCCTAATAGCAAAGGGGAAATGAGTCCATATTAATGCCCATGGTTTTGGGATGGGATTTTCAATGGTCAGGTGTCCACGTCCATTTTGCCATATAGTCTACTTAATAATAATAATAATAATAATAATAATAATAATATCAATTAATTTAGTTGAGCTCTACTTATTTAGTTCTAAATCATTGCACATTTATCCCATTGCCATTTCACTGAACAGAAGACAAGAAGGCTTCAGAGGTCAAGTGCCACTTATCCCACTAGGGTGTTTTCACATTTTTAGAGACTCTCACACTCCTAAAACACCAACCGAAAGAATGTTTCCAATCCCTATATAGCTTGTAGGTGTGTCCCCACAGACATTGTTAATATTTTATACATTTTATATATACGAAAATGAACAGGAGCAGAGTCCAATGAAACCTAATGAATTGCTAGTGAACCAGTCTGTAGGAGCGTTCTGCTCTCTGGAGTAGAGGGAATCTGCACTCTGTCGGAAGCATGTGCTTTCTCGACAGCAGCGAGAGCTAAAAGCAGGGCGCTCAGGAGAGGAAACATCTCAAGGTCACTAAATTATAAAGGAGTGAAGAGAAGGTGAGCTGAGCACTGAAGCTCCTTCTTCCCTCCCGTTCCTTTTTTTTTTTTTTTTATTGCTGAATGAAATGCCAGAACTTTTTTCAACAGCATGAATGCATTTGTTAGCAATCTTTTATTCATCATGCTAATCTATTATTTACTGATTAGATCCACTTCTCTACTTAAGATTTTTGCTGCTCTTTTATATTTGCTGTGTTCATTTTTCAAATCGCTGGTAGAAATATGGCATAATAGTTCAAGTGGATTATGGCATTATATTTAACGGAACAGTTTGACCAGTACCAGCAACCTGGATTTGAAAGTCTTTGCTATCTCTGTATGCTCACTCATCAGTCAAGACATAAAAATAAAACCAGGCTTCTTCTATTTGTCCCAGGCTTTAACCTTTATGCCTACAGTTTACATTCCCAACAATTGATTTAGTCATATTTACATAATATTCCTCTAGTCTTCTTTGGAGAGTTTCTTTGCTCCAGTTAAAAATATATTGTAAGTTAAAAATCATGACAAACTTTTATGACGTAGCTTACTTCAGAGGACCAATTATCCAAACTTTGTATAAAGGATGCAATAAGTCCTGAGTAAAAATGTAACAAATCACTTCACAAGACGACATCCACTTATAGGCCTGCTATAACAAAAGCTCCACGGTCATGCACAGGATGATGATGTGGCATCAGCATTAAAAAAAAAATAAATCTTTAGTATAACGAGTTTTACACTTGATCCACATTTTTTGTGTATTTTTTTGGAAAGCTTTGCTTTGTGACCCCCAAATGCTTTTTTTTGGTGTAGGCTGGAGATTAAAAGGGAGAGAGAGATTTTTTTTTTAAATATCTGTATACATGTGGACGGGGCCCAGAGGATTTGTCCAAGTCTAGGCATTTCATGGAGTGTGAGAGTGTGAATGTGTTGATAGGAGCAATACTCTCCCTAGTGAGAAGAGCATTGTTTCTCAGAGATCCCTGTGAACCAAAGTGTCACACATATAAGGATGGAAGGCCAAACCGGTGGCAAGAAATGACACTGCAGACATAGCAAGGGCCCCAGGGCCTGATCTGACCTAATGCACAGAAATCAACACAGACACACACTCACCAACAAAAGCACGACTTACTGTCATTGCCGTCTGACCCAGATTTAGGTTACTCAATTTTCAGAGCACACAAATGCTTTTTTTCTTTTTCATGATAATACTAAAGTAGACTGTTCGAGCAGTTCGTTTTTTTTTTTTTTTTTGTCTTTTGTAGTGGTTTCTGATGCCAGATGTGATCACTTCCTGTGCTCACAAAGGTGCAATAAATCTTGACGTGCATTTTGTGCATCCATGGATGTATTTCTACATGGCTGTGCAACCAGAGATAATGATAGCAATCCAGGGAAAATGACAGAACTGTGAATTAAAAAGAGATTCCTGCATTCTTAGACGCATCATTATATTATCATTATCAGAGGCTCTTATGCTCCAGCATAAGTTCCTCTCCAGGCCTGTCCACTCTCATCAGTCCCACAGTATGAGGAAGCTCCATGGCTGGGTTTCGGCTCGGGCCCGGCCAAGCATGACAACGAAAGATAAATCATGTGCTGTTGGTCCACACACTCTTATATGGCTGTCTGTGAGATGACATGTGTGCTAAGAACAATCTGTGGACTGGAGTCTACACTCAGACATCAAGATAATCACTGTACGCTGCAGTGATCAGTGAGTATGGATGGCTGTTAGGACCTCAGTTTTCCAGCCCTGGTGAGTGGGTGAGGAAATATGATGAAATCAGCTATATAAGGCCTGTCATTTTAAGGAACACATTATGTATTACGGTGTTAATCCAGTTAATGCATATCGGTACTTATAAATATAATCTCAAACAGTCCAGGTGTCATTGTAGTTTTGCCAAAAGCAAACAAGAGGGAAGCTGTGCAAAGGTGGAGAAGTCCACAGCATTTGGCAGAAGTCCTTATCCAGAATAACATACATTCATTGACTTCATAAATTGGAGCAGTTGAGGACTTGAACCTTCTTATCAGTAACCCAACGTGTCAACCATTGCGCTACCGTCACCTTAAACATAACCCACACTGTCCACAAATCTGTAAGGAAACCTTGATACCCCTGCAACCCCTTTGGAGATGCAGTAGACAAGTGGAAAGCATCTCTGGCCTGATAAAACTAAATCTGAATAATTTTTTGTCTTTGCACATAACCCCCCCTCACTAACACTCACACACACACACACACACCAAATAATGTTAAGTTCTCATTTGGTGCAGCTGTTGTACAGATGTTGTTTTATTTATTTGTATGGGACTTTAATGCCCTGAACAGGTGACAGCATGCTTAGGGATTCTTGTTTATGCAAAAAGAGCTGTATAATTAATTATTTTGGGAAACTTGTATATATTTTGAATCCATTCTCTTACAATATGTATCAATTATTTGTTTTCATTATCAGTTTTTGTCCTTCTAGCATTTTTTTCATATATTGCTGTTTTTTCATTAGCATAATCTACTAATGTTGATTACTACTAAGTTATCACGATGTAATGATGGCTAGGGGCACCAGTGTGTTGACAGTGCAGACAGGGGTGGAGGGTGAAGCAGGAGCTACCAGTACAACACCTAAACCGTCTCTCTGTTTTTTAACTGACTTCATCATGACAACAGTGATCTTTAAGGACTCTGTACAAGAACGTTTCCAGCAAAGCTTTTAGCACCTTGTTACCTTAAAGAAGAAATCTTCATCATTCATTTCTGCAAAAAGAAATATATATTAAACAATACTAAAACCAGAGCAGGCCATTTGCTTCCTCCAGCCTGAAACCCTGCTGCAACCTTGACCTTGATTTTATGACCGTGTTCTCAGCATCATCACATTTCTCTCACACCCTGTCCCTCTCCCTCTATCACAGCCACTCAGCAAGAGTGCACATGAAAGGTTCAGCACTCCTCTCCCCTCTGACCTCAACAGCCTTGAGCTACATGACATTTTCAAAATGTCCTTTTCAATTTTCTTCCTTGTCCTTTTTTTGGGGGGAAACTGGCTTTGTCTCGCCTTATTCTTCCGTATGCTGGAAACACCACAGTAAGGTGAGGACACTGCAATCTGACCTGACCTTTTTCTCTCTCCAGTGTAGCCTACAGCAATATGGTCTCTGTCTTCAATTGTTGAAAATGACAAAGTTTCCTGCTTTTAGTGTTCAGGATGAAAAGCTCACACATTTAATCTGGACCACTTTATCTAAAAGTTTAGAATGGTTATATAACAGTGACCTGGACGGTGTAAAGTGTTATGAAGTTAGAAAAAGAGTTTAAATTCTGCATCATATAAAACTGCATATTGTATGAATGTTTGTATTACGTAGAGAAAACCATCTTAATTTCAGTATAATTCAAATTTCATGTTTTTTTTTTTTAAACTTAAACCAGATACAGATTTTGATCAAGCCAGATGACATTAGCAAAGAAAAAGTCCCTAAGACTAGATTAGGAAGAACCCTGATTCAAAAAGCAAGGCATCTGGCACTAAGTAAGCGTTTGAATAATGTGACACTGGATAATGTTTTTACTGGCTCCATCATTGAGAAAAGACAAATGATATTAAATGTGTTGAAAGGATATAGAGGATATTTTGTTTTGTATATACTGTATATTATATTATGTCTCTATTCTTTTATATATTTGCATTTCTTTCTCTTTGCTGCTGTAACAGAGAAATTTCCCCATTGTGGGACAAATAAAGGTATATCATATCTTATCTTATCTTATCTTATCTTGTCTTATCTTAGAGTGTTGATCAAAGTCATGTCATGTCAAGTCAATTTTTTCAACAATGGTTGATCAAAAACATAATAGAACATCACACCAGTCAATGTGACATCATAAATCAAAGAATAATAATAAGATTTAAGAGAAAATGACCGTAACTTATGTGAAAAGGGGTCCAATCACAGGGAAGGCGTCATTACCTTTTCTCTTAGCATGTTAACAAAACAAAAACAAAAATAGGGCACAAGCAGTTTATAAGATCTTAGTGTTAGTGTAGTAAAAGGTAGAGATGGTCAATTTGTACTGTGGAACTCTAAAGCTTTGTATGTATAAATAAAGATTTTAAAATTTTAATATTAACAGGAAGCCAGTGAAGAGATGCCAAAACAGGAGAACTATAATCCCTCTTTTTGGTCCCTGTTAAAAATCTAGGCGCTGCATTTTCCAGCCACCATACAGATAATTACAGTATAATTATAGTCGTCCAGCTGTGTTGTAATTAGTATGAATCACAGTTTCCAAGTCTTTTGTTTAACTTGACCTTAAATGAAAGAAGCGTCCCTTAAAAACAGCACTAATCTGTTTATCAAAAAGTACATTTGAGTCACCAATAATGCTAGGGTTCATATTGTGAAAAGCAGGTCTGGAACGAGCACAGTGCAGTTTTTATGAGTCTTTAGTGTACAGGTGAGATTTTTTAGCTGGAGCAAACAGGCAAGTCTTAAACATGATCCCCTACATGATTGGCAGCCGAGTGTAATGTCAGCTGTGTCGTTTTGCATCATCAGGCAGTGCTGTGAGGGCCACCGCAGTCCATCGTGCTCTGCTGAAGATGCCACTAACAGAGCCTGTTCCCCTCGCTCCCTGGCACTTATCAGTTTGAGTCTGTCCTGAGGGATGGAGATTACTGTCACACTGCTTCTGCTGCTGCATTGCTGTGGGTCGTGAAAACATAGCTGGAGGCTTTTCAGTGGGGTGTCATAGATGAGGGTTGGTTGGTTATTTATTTATTTATTTATTGTTACAGTTTTAGGAAGAGATGGAGAGAAAATAGACAGAAGTAGAATGTGTGTATTTATATATGACTGTCGCAAGCACCTATTCCTCGTCTTTAAAGTGCCTCCGAGTCAAGAATTTCAACCCCTTTCTTTTATCACACACCAAGCTGTCAGCTTTCATTCAACACAGTCTACATCCGCATCCCATCCATGGTTTACTTTCTTTCATCTAGGCATAGAGTCACTTTTGCCTTATTTTATCTTTCTCCTTCATTCCTGAACTCACTATGTTGACCCACAATGCATCTGCCAAGGTGAGTCACTTCCTCCCTTCCTGAGGTTCCCTAGAGGAATCTCTCAAACCTCATCAGCCCTCCTCTCTTTCATTTCCTACCTTTCGCGCTCATCCGTTTGTCACAGCAATCTCCTGACCCTGAAGCCGAGCATCTTAGCCATGACAGTGGACAGCTGTCTCCTAAGCCACCTGCCCTTTGGTTCTCAGTGCATCTCCAGATCTGTCTGTCCAGTTTGTCTTTAGTTTACCGTCTGTCCCTGAACCAGTGTGTTTTCATAGCTCCTGGCTGGTCACAGAGCAGGAACTGAAGCTGCATGACGTGAAGATGTCAGTCATGACTGGGTGGGGGTGTAGGGAGCCGTCATGTCGTTTTAGGCTCATATGCTGGACATCACCTACCCTCTTCCTTGAAACAACACCAGTTACATTGTTCCACACTCGACACTATGGAGCAGGATTACAAATAAACAGCATGTGTACAAACAGACATAACAGACAGTCAACATTCTCAAGTAAAATTCACCAGTATAACTGACCAGTGTTTTTATTTTTTCTATTAACTATTTATAGAATGAATGCAAATATTGAGCAGTTTGTACAATATGATTAAAGGTAACAAAAGTTCATCAACTACACTAATAAACACTAATATACACTAATATCTGAACGAATACTTACTTAAATATGATCTAGTGTAAAAAGATGCACTAATAATTCTGATGAATAATTTCATCTCAACTCATTTTGCGTCATTCTCAATCTGTTCCTTTTCCAATCCCACCGTAGTACCGGTACACGCTCTGGTTGATCTTTAACCCACGAGGATGAAATTAATACGGTAACATTTCTTCATTAGCATTATTATTATAATTAACATTTAAAACCAGTATTCAATAACTTAGCCTTAGATGTCTTAGCCTGGTTTGATTTTGACTGCCTTACCTGGTTTATTTCAATCAGGTATCTTGGCTTTAAATCATTTAAATTAAGCAGTTAACTATTTCTTATAATAAATAATACTTATTTCTTAATACCTTTGTAATGAGTCTGTCTGTGTTCTGCCCTGTTTCTGTCTGCTGGTCTGCCTTGCTGTTAATTGTTTGCTCCGCCCACTCATTGGTTACCATGGACACTAATTGAACTCCATCTCTCCCTCAGGTGTGTTGTGTAGTCACTGATTGTCTCTGCTTGGTGATTGGTTCCTGTTTGTTATATCTACTCTGTTTGTTCACTTCCCTGGTGTTGGTTGTTGTTGGATGTTTGTGTCTATGTTCCTGTTTGCTCAGCGTTTTGCCTGCCTGTCGGTTTGCCTGTTTCTTGCTTTGTTTTAATAAAAGTTTAAACTGCATTTGGATCCTCACTCGCCTTTGCCTCATCACGACAACCTAAAACTATCAAAAATGAACTTAAGGTGGTTGTTATTCATGCATGAATTCATAACTCACGTTGTAGTTAACATTAGCTCTTCAATAGTCGGTGATTAGTACATGCCTTATCATTAAATCATGTTTAAGTATTAATTCATATATTATGCATGTACTGTTTTTATAAAGTGTTACCAGATAAAAAATGTGGTAAATCACAATGATAACATTGCTTCAAGAAAATACATCTTCCTGCATGAGACCGCAAAGCCTCTGTATATAATTCCTTTCCATTCAGTTCTTGGCATCCACCATGACTTCAGATTCATCTTTCTATTTCTTCTGTTTGTTCTATGAGTTACATCATTTGACTCAGCTCAACGATTAGTGTCAAGTCTTTCAGCCCCGAAAAAGCTTCTGGTCATCTTTTCCCTCCAAAACAGACAACGTTTGCTGTAATATAACAACTGATTTTTCTTCTCTACTTGAACTATGGCTGAAATTGCTCGAAAGGTGAATTTTATAATGGGGTTCGATTATTTTTATGAATTTTATAATGGGGTTCGGGGTTCGACTCCACAGTTGGGGGTTCGATTCCCGCCTCCACCTTGTGTGTGTGGAGTTTGCATGTTCTCCTGTGCCTCGGGGGTTTCCTCTGGGTACTCCGGTTTCCTCCCCCGGTCCAAAGACATGCATGGTAGGTAGATTGGCATCTCTGGAAAATTGTCCGTAGTGTGTGTGTGTGTGAGTGAATGAGAGTGTGTGTGTGCCCTGTGATGGGTTGGCACTCCGTCCAGGGTGTATCCTGCCTTGATGCCCGATGATGCCTGAGATAGGCACAGGCTCCCCGTGACCCGAGGTAGTTTGAATAAGCGGTAGAAAGTGAATGAATGAATTTTATAACACTTATTTTAAGTTCTTTTAAGTGGATTCACTGATTCTTTATTTGCAGTTGCCTCTGCAGGTGAATGCCACGATGCTTTTCTGCTCCCAACAGCTGTAATAAGTCATTATTTGAGTTTCTCTGTCCTTCCGGGCAGCTTGAACTAATCTGGCTATTTCTTCCTACTAAACTGGTGTTCACTCCGTGTTTTTTGCAGCATTGTGTGTAAACTTTAGGGAGTGTGATACTTAAGAGGGAGCGCAAGGTACTGTAGATACTGAAATATTCAAACCACCCATCTGGCACCAACATCCAAGGCACAGTCAAAGCCACAGAGATCATACTTTTCTTCATTCTGATGTTTGAGGTTAACGTTAACTGAAGCTCTTGGCACGCTCCTTGCTGCTGCCACATGATTGAACAATATGAATTGGCAGGATTCCACCAAATAAAGTGGACAGTGAGTGTGTATGAAACAAGAGAATAATACATGTCGATATTTATTTTTCATATCCACTTCAGGTTTCAGCAGTTGTAACATGTCTAGAACTTTCACTACTGCTATTTGTATTTTTTGTTATAAAACCTGCCAGCAAATGTTCTCTTAATTTGTGCATTTTGTTGAAAAAAAAAATCTTGCAATGTACATTAAAATATGTACAATATGTACAATATGTAAATCTTATGTACTCCATTCACATCAAAATATTAAATCCAAGACCCATTACCATATTATCAAATGATCATATTTTCCAATTTTTTTGTTAATTATTTTATTTACTTGCGGTATAAATGTAGACAATTTGGGGGGCACGGTGGCTTAGTGGTTAGCACGTTCGCCTCACGCCTCCAGGGTTGGGGGTTCGATTCCCGCCACCGCCTTGTGTGTGTGGATTTTGCATGTTCTCCCTGTGCCTCAGGGGTTTCCTCCGGGTACTCCGGTTTCCTCCCCCGGTCCAAAGACATGCATGGTAGGTTGATTGGCATCTCTGGAAAATTGTCCGTAGTGTGTGATTGCGTGAGTGAATGAGAGTGTGTGTGTGCCTTGCGATGGGTTGGCACTCCGTCCAGGGTGTATCCTGCCTTGATACCCGATGACGCCCGAGGTAGTTCGGATAAGCGGTAGAAAATGAGTGAGAGTGAGTGTAGACAATTTCATGTACACATTATTTAGAGCAGAAGAACAAGCACAGATAGAAAACCCATATGAGCATGCAGGCTATTTTCCTGTCCCCTGTCATGTCCAGTTTGCAGTCTCTCCAAGTGTCTCCAGAGACAGCTGACTTCCTTGTATGAGACATCTCGAGACAGGGTCACTAGTGAATATCAGTCTCACACGCCAGTAATCATGGCATCGATCTTTCTTATCCGGCCTCTGACCTTGGCTTCAAAAACACACACTGGTTCTCTGTTCTGTACTCCTTCTGTTTTTCCTCAGCGGGGCCTGTGACAAAAAGTTTGTGGTGTTTTGTGTACTTGTGTATTTGTATTACTTTTGTAGTTTATTTAGCAGCATTCCATTTAGTGCAGCAGACTGAATTATGGTTGTATATCAGTCTATCAAAATAATTAGTTGTTTTACTGCATACATCATGTTCATCAGGATCTTTGCTAAAAGATACAGTTTATAAAACAAATGCGAACATTTGTGATTGTAATTTTAAAAAGCAGACATGAGAGACCATGTTTTCATGGTGGGAGGGGCATACTCTCTGTCATCTATCATTCATAGTGATGCCAGCCAATCAGGAGTGTCTGTGAGCTCATGTATGTGGAAGAAGTGGGTTAATGCTTACGTACATCTGAGTGTGTTACGCTGCCTTATGAGCAGCAGGTTTAAATTTGAGGCTGATTGGCTTCACGTGTCTCATATGCTACCATTCACCCTCACTGGTTGATAGCTATTGTATGATAGAGCAATCCTGGTTGGTCAAATTGGTGGAGAAAATGAGGTTTGGTTCTTGAGGTTAATATTAGGGTTAGATTTAGAGACATACCATTCACAGCATACCATTATGTCAATGAAACGTATTTATGAAGATTAGTGTGTGTGAGAGAGAAAGAGAAAGAGAAAGAGAAAGAGAGAAAGAGAGAGAGAGAGAGAGAGAGAGAGAGAGAGAGAGAGAGAGAGAGAGGCAGAGGCACACAGTAGAGTCACAGAGAGAGACACACAGAGAAAGGCACACACACACACACACACAGACAAATAGAGACACACTGTAGTCACAGAGAGGGACACAGAGTGAAAGAGAGACTCCTGAGAGAATGAGAAGAGATAAATATGTCTTCAGCAGACTCACAGCTGTCGGCTCAGGTTATCGCTAGCCAGTGGCAAAGCTGGATGAATAAACCAAGAAGAGGAAGCCTGGCATCATGTTAAATGTAAATGCACTAACAGATCAAACTACCAACCTAGTCTTACATAGACACACATTTGAACATTTTAACACATGAGCAAAGATAGTCTATTAAAATAGGTCATGGTCTATGGCATAAATCAAGGAAAAAGACCTGAAGACCAGTATTCATTTGTTCATTCAATCATTTATCCTTTGTAAGTGCTTTATCCTGGTCGGAGTTGTGATTCATTGCCATTCCTGACTGGGAGAATGGGACAATAATCCATCACAGAGCACTATTTACATATTCAATACACAAGATTGAAGACTCATTTCAATATACATGAAAGAAATGAACATCTTAAAGGATATTTTTAATGTAGAATCAGTCCGTTCCTGACCAGAAGCATTCCTATGAATTGTAGTGCGTTTATTATAATACTCAGCAATTCTGTGACCTTTTTACTGGAGAGTGGTGCCAATCCTGTCAATCACCCGAAACCACAATATCTATAAAAAAAAAAGAAAAGAAAAGAAAATTAAATTAAAACAACAACAACAAAAAAAAATAACAGTATCTACAAATACATAGAAATAATGAAACTCTATTAAGAGTGAATCAGGTTCAGTTCCATTAAAAGCAGAAGCTTATTTTTTTTTATTTTTTACTGTATTTTTCATCGTGATTAGCACACAGTCAAAAAAAAATACTAATAGTAAATTAATAATCTTTATTTATTCCAAGTCACACACAAACACCTACTGGATGGATTGTTTCTTGTGCTGTGTGTTAATTGTTAGCTCAGCAGAGCAGAGAACAGTTCTGCTGTAACGTGGCATGCAGTAGTCCCAGCCTTAGGACCCCAGAGAGCGCCCTCCAACCTTCCTGTCAGCTACTGTTAGATCACACAACCAATGCCACACACAGATGAGGTTCCACACGCACACCTTCTTCAATCTTATAATGCCCCAAGTACACACTGCCTTGAAATATGTTAAAATAAAAACTGGTGAACTTGTGAAGTGTCAAAGTTAAAGACGGATTTATTAGGAGGTTGAGAAAATGCCATGCTTTATCATACACCAACAGAAAACTTATTGGATCCTCAGAATTTGCACAATTAGCAAGCCAATCCTCTCTCTCTCTCTCTCTCCCACTCTCTCTCCCACTCTCTCACTCTCTCTCTCTCTCTCTCTCTCTCTCTCTCTCTCTCTCTCTCTCAGGAAGCAGGTTAAATAGGCAAGCGTAAGGATCTGGGCCAAATTGTAATGGCTAGACAACCGGGTCAGTGCATCTCTTGTAAAGACACAACACAATTCATCCTCTGCAAATTATCCAAAATGCAGCTGCATGTCTTGCTTTCAACCTGCCTAAGTTCTCACAAACATGCTGCTTTGCTTCTTTCACTGGCTTCCTGTAGCTGCATGCATCAGATTTAAAACTCTGATGCTTGCCTACAAAGAAAAAATGGACCAGCTCCTTCGTACCTTAAAGTTCTTGTCACTCCTCACTCTGCACCTCACTCCCTCAGATCTACCAGCACCGCTCGACTGGTCCCACCATCTCTCAGGGTAAGAGGTAGGTATACAGCTAGACTCTTTTCTGCTCTGGCACTGAGGTGGTGGTGGAATGAACGTCTTCTAGATGTCTGAACAGCTGAGACCCACATGTTCCTGAAACACTTAAACTAGAGCTTATTTTCCTTGTTTGTTTTATGTGTATATTAAAAAACCCAACAAAAACCCTGAACAGAGTTTAAGGTTGATAGTATCTAAGTCTGTAACCTTGTAAACCAGAGTTAATGTATTCATTGATAGAGACTTCAAAGCACTTTTGCTCATCACTCTGAATAAGGGAGTCTGCCAAATGTCATAAATGTAAATGTAAAGTGTTCCCAGTATGCCGTGGTTAATGCTTAAGAGGAACCAAGGAAGGACAACTGGTGAACTAGTGAGAGGGTCATAGTCACCCAAGGTTAACTATTGCAAATTACCACATATAAAAATCAGCTGTTTCTGTAGGATTTCCTTGAAATATTCTTGGTTTGATCTGACTTCTGAAATGATGGTACAGACAGAGCTTACAAAGAATGTACAGGATCTTGATTTTAGAGAGAGGTACTATAATGCACTATAAAGACCATCATCATTAAGTGGAGAAAATGGGGCAACACAGTGATCTCACCAAGAACAGCACGTCCCTTTAAAATGTACAAGACACAGTGTGCTGTATCAGGGAGGCTGCCAAGAGACATACGGACAACATTGAAGGAACTGCAGGAATGTCTGGCAAGTGCTGGTCACTCCCTGCATGTGGCAACCATCTCTGGCACACGTCTGAGAACACTTTCTCATAAAAAAAAACCCACAAACCATGTGTCAAAATGTGTAATGACCTGCTGAGACCAAGGTTGAACTTTTTGGGCATAATTCTAAAAGATATGTTTGGTACAAAAACAAGACCCATAGAACACCATACCCACAGTGAAGCATGACAGGAGGATCTTGCTATAAGCTGCTTCTCTTCACCTGGAAATGAGGCTTTTATTTATTTTATTCAGAGAATCATGATATCTCGAAATACCAATCTGTTTCTTTTTCTCAGGTTAAAATGTTTCTATTTGTTTTTTACTTGGATTCGTTGGTTGCTATGTCATATTAGAATAACAATTTATTATTACCACACATTACATTACAGCACAGTGGAATTCATTTCTGATCATATCCAAGCTTTGGAAGCAGGGGTCAGCGCACAGGGTCAGCCATGGTACAGCACCCATCGAGCAGAGAAGGTTAAAGGCCTTGCTCAAGGGCCCAACAGTGGCAACTTGGTAGTGCTGGGGTTTAAACCCCTGATAATTTGATCAACAATTATGCATCAAGTTTCCTGCATTTGGGAAACACAAAGGTCATCACAGCCTCAGTGCAATGGCTGAGCCTCGCTGGTGATACATAAGATATCTTAGTTTCAATTACAAAATCCTGCCATTGTAGTAGTGTAGACTTTGGAGTCTGTAGACTTTTTAGATCCACTGTAAATACCAAAGAAATAGAATAAATAGGGAATAAGAACTTTTAGATTAAGTTGAAAAATAAGTGAATATGGGTAGTTGACATACTGGTGCTCTCTGGGGTTCCAGGCAGATAAACAAATTCCGCTTGTTTTCTCATGGAAATCAATGGGCATCAAATGTCCAGGAAATTCAGAGGTGGCATAGTGTATACTCAGGAGAACGACAGCATGGCTCTCTTAAATGATTTCTTCCAGATGAACTCTCTCTAAAAGGACCTCTGAAGATCAAGACTGCAGGGCTATTTTATTCATCATTAGGCAATAATGTTCAGATTTTTGAGGTCACCTTGACATAGTTATAGCAAGAAAACTTTCTATGGTTTCTATAGATTCAAGTCCAAGAGCTAAAGAAAAAGAAAAAAATAAATAAATAATAATAAAATAATAATAATAATAATAATAATAATAATAATAATAATAATAATAAATCAAAAATAAACACTTTTTAAATGCCTCACAAATAATCAAGAAAAATATGAAAATATTTCTATTAAATATTAAATGTGATCTTAAAAATGATATTTATGCTTTTATTTACTTCCGTCAAAATTATTGTAGCGTTCTGAAATCAGCCAGTCATCTTTTGCCAGGTTCAAAATGTTGTAGCACGGCTACTTTCAAGATCTTGAACCTATCTTCAACAAAGATCATTAGCTTCTCTTCTTTCAGTTCCAGTTCATTTTGTATTAAGTTAACATTCAAGTTTCATTGTTTATTGTATGCTTTTAAAGCCCTAAATGGACAATCCTCCCATACTGCACACATATTGTCTACACATACTGCTTCTAGACTTTTAGGTTCCTCGCAAATAATGGTGAAAAAGTGTTTTGAAGCAAAATTAAATTTTTATATTATTTAAATCTATAAGTGCCAGAATTTCTTTGTTGTTGTTTTCACCTCTCTAGTATTATTATTATTATTATTATTAATATTATTATTATTATTATTATTATTGTTGTTGTTGTTGTTGTTGTTGTTGTTGTTGTCATTTTCCTGGAGAAACGTTGTTTCATTTCACTGTAGTACTGCGTCAGCTATATATGGGTGAAATGACAAGAAAAGCTTCTTGACTTGACTCGACTTGAGATGTTCTTTAAATAAGGCAATCATTAGCCAGTAGGTGGTGCTGCTATGATTCAAGAGTCTGACTCCTGGTCTTAGTTCAGGTTTCTCATACTTACAGTATAATTACATCATCTAAACATTAGATAATCTAAAGGAAATTCTAGAGGCCAGATTTATTTATTGATCTATCTGAGTATCTGTGTACCCCTTCACACACACACACACACACACACACACACACACACACACACACACACACACACACACACACACACACACACATCACAGCATCTATTTCAGATTTCTATGTTGAACCTCCCTGTTTGATGTTCTGTCAATATTGGCATATAAGGGACATTTTTTCTAACAATAAGATAATATCTAATGATGTTGTTTCATGTTGTAAGGTAAATTTAAGGTGGAAAGCTGAAAGGTTGTTGGTCATGGCGGCCTAATGTTTGCCCATGGGGCAAAATTATGTTAGAATGTTGTTTGAAAGTTTAACTTCTGGGATAATAGTTATCATGAATGTTTCTCGCTAACTACCAAGAAAATATTAGCAATTAAATCAACATTTTATCGCTCATAATTCATTATCCAATATGGAGGTTTATGTGCTTAAGGTCACCTATAGTTCTTTTTCTTCTTGTTATTATTATCTATCTATCTATTTATTTATTTATTTTACACTACTATTAAAAACAGTTAGTTAGTTAGTTATCAAGAACATTTCTAGCTAACTAGTTGTCATGATCTGTTGATTTGTCTGCCTGCCCTTTTAATAAAACGCCTTTACTGCTCATGAATCTGTTTTAAACTCTCAGCACATGACACTAGTGAAGTGATGAAGGAAGGAGGGGAGTGACATCTGCTCCACGCGGACTTTCCACTGGCGTCCCACAGGGCTCAGTACTTGGTCCTCTTCTTTTCTCCCTGTATACTCACTCTCTTGGGGAAGTTATTTCCTCACATGGGTTCTCTTACCACTGCTATGCTGATGATACACAACTTATCTTCTCTTTCCCACCCTCAGATGCCACAGCTTCTGACCGGATCTCAGCATGTCAGGCAGAAATTTCATCATGGATGACTGCTCATCAGTTAAAGCTCAATCCTAACAAAACTGAACTGCTGTTCATCCCAGGTGACTCATCCCCAGGTCATGACCTTGCTATATCCTTGCACAACGATCTGATCTCCCCTTCAGCCACAGCTCGCAACCTTGGGGTAACCATGAACAATCAGCTGTCGTTTTCCTCTCATGTTGCTAATGTGACTCGCTCATGTCGGTTTCTTCTCTACAACATTAGAAGGATTCGGCCATTTCTGTCCACACAGGCTGCTCAGGTACTTGTTCAGTCTCTTGTCATCTCTAGACTGGATTACTGCAACACACTGCTGGCAGGTCTACCTATGAACGCAATCCGTCCTCTGCAAATGATCCAAAATGCAGCTGCACGGCTTGTTTTCAACCTGCCAAAGTTCTCGCATACCACCCCGCTGCTGCGATCCCTCCACTGGCTTCCGGTAGCTGCACGCATCAGATTCAAAACACTGATGCTGGCCTACAAAGCCAAAAATGGACCAGCTCCCTCTTACCTCAAAGCCCTCATCACTCCTCGCACTGCACCGATCTACCAGCACTGCTCGACTGGTTCCACCATCTCTTAGGGTAAGAGGCAAGTATACTACAAGACTCTTCTCTGTTCTGGCACCATGGTGGTGGAATGAACTTCCCCTAGAGGTCCGGACAGCTGAGTCACTGGTTATTTTCAAGTGGCGGTTGAAGACCTACTTCTTCAGGAAACACTTCAACTAGCACTTCTTTCCTTATCTTTTGCATTTAAAAAAAAAAAAAAAACACACTTTTGACACTTTTTCATTGTAACTTTGAACAAATGTTTTAAACTCATGGTATCTTAAGTATGTAACTTAGTGAGCCAGCATTAATGTATCCAATGTTAGAGATTTAAGCACTTATGTACGTCGCTCTGGATAAGGGCGTCTGCCAAATGCTGTAAATGTAAATGTAAATGTGATGAAGGGGTTAATGGCTTGTCTAGTGGTTTTTAAGCAGTTTTTTTAGTCAAACAATACTAATATAAAATGACCAGGCACAAAAAAACATGCTTATGCTTGACTTTAAAGTAAGCTGTAAAGTAAGTCTTTGATTATAATATTATAAGAGTCTGTGTGTTTCCTCTTAGCTCCAAATATCTCTCCTCAAAACCTCTGCAATTTTGAATATGAGCTTTTGGGTCTCTTTTTTAATATACTGTATATTTCTAGTTAGAATATGTTTTAATGTTGAGACTGTGGGTTAACAAAACTTTTATTGCTCTACTAAAGATGATAAAGTTTTTAAAAATAAGAAAATAAGTATATTCATTATTAAAGGTAGAGTTGTTAGTATATTGTCCCTGCAGTTTGATCCTAAACGTGGCTCTTTGTGAAGCTACTCGAACTTCCAACTTACAAAACCTTCCCAAGTAATTGGATTGACTGTGTTCATTAGGTGTAAATGAGTGTGTGTGTGTGTGTGTGTGTGTGTGTGTGTGTGTGTGTGTGTGTGTGTGTGTGTGTGTGTGTGTGCGTGCCTTTGTGCGCACTGTTTCCTGTCATAGACTGTCATCTCATCCGGACCGTGTCTCCATCTCATCATCAGGGGATGTATCACAACTGTGACTAGGATAAAGAGCTTACTGAAGATGAATGAAGGAATAAGTACTGTGTATTAAAGAATAACAGAGTGGTATACTTAAGGCTACATTTATGCTCAGTGCTTAACACAGTGGTCAGCGATTAGGTTTTGTATTTAAATCCCAGGGCTGCCAGAGAGAACTTTAATATCCAACAGATCAGATGCTTGTGTGCATTTTATATGATATCAGTTGTAAATCTCATCGGTTGAAAACATCTGGCAAATTCATTCATTCATTCATTCATTCATCTTCTACCGCTTATGCAAACTACCTCGGGTCACGGCATCTCAGGCGTCATCGGGCATGAAGGCAGGATACACCCTGGACGGAGTGCCAACCCATCGCAGGGGCACACACACACACACTCTCATTCACTCACACAATCACACACTAGGGACAATTTTCCAGAGATGCCAATCAACCTACCATGCATGTCTTTGGACCGGGGGAGGAAACCGGAGTACCCGGAGGAAACCCCTGAGGCACAGGGAGAACATGCAAACTCCACACACACTAGGTGGAGGCGGGAATCGAACCCCGACCCTGGAGGTGTGAGGCGAACGTGCTAACCACTATTTGCCCATCTGGCAAATTAATAAATGTAAATGTACATTTTCTGTACACACCATGAATATGGACATCTGATTAATTAAGGGAAATTGATTCTACGTTCTTCTTTGCTAGCTTATTCAAAGAACATTTATTAGATGTGTCTTATTATATTGGCTATGTTATTATATTAAATTGGTATAGAATATCCCTGAGGTACTTGTACACAAATATTCAGATTTTCTTTGATTAAAAAATGGACGTGTATATTGTGTATTTGACACAAATACATTACAATACAGTGAAATAATTTTCTTGCATAAGCTGACTTGTTAGGAAGTAGGGGTCAGGGCTCACGTTCTGCCATGTTATGGTGCCCTTAGAGCAGGCAGGGTTAAGGGCCCCTCAGTGGACAGAATACAAAGTTAAACCCACAAATATATACTGTTCTTGTAGTAAACAAAACAATTCATGAATATTTTTGAGGAAAAAATATTGTTATGTGTGTATTATCACTAACAATGAGGTTAAATGGGTTTCATGAATTAGTCAGTAAAATAATGTGTCTAGTGTTTGCCAGTGAATTTTTTGCACCATTTAAATGCACCTTTGCACTGTTTTAAGCAAAGGTAGAGCCTTTGTTTTATCATTGCTGATGTACACTTGGCATTGCATAGTAGTGTGATAGTGCAGTGGTTAGTGTTGCTTCTCCACAGCTCCAGAGTCATGGGATTGATCCTGAGATCACATTACTGTCTGTATGGAGTCTCTGTGTCTGTGTGGGTTTCCTCCAGATTGTCTGGATTCACTAGGTGGATTGCCTAAGATAATCTGGCCCTGTGTGTCAGTTTGTGTATGCATGGTGTGCAGTGTTTGATCCAGGGTGTAATCATGCCTTATACCCAATACCTGATCAGAATCAGAATCAGAATCAGAATCAGCTTTATTGGCCAAGTGTGTTGACACACACAAGGAATTTGGTTCCAGCTGTTTGTGACTCTCAAAAGTACAGACATAAATAACACAATACTATACAAACTATACAAGACAATGCAGATGATGAGATACAATATAGACAGAATGAGTATTAAATATGAATATAGAATATGAACGATCAGTTATGTACATAAAGTGTGAGAGTGCAAATAACTATTGTGCAATATTATGCTTTTTGTACAATATACAGCAGCAGTAATGTCTGTAATATATACAGATGATGTAATGACTGACAGTCCTGATAATGCTGTACTTATGATAAGAAGCAGTGAATATAATTATGGTGAGTTACTGATCAGGGTGATTGCCTGGGGAAAGAAACTGTTCCTGTGTCTGGCAGTTTTAGTAAACAAAGTTCTGTAGCGCCTGCCAGAAGGGAGGAGCTGAAAGAGGTTGTGTCCAGGGTGTGAAGGGTCAGTGGTGATTTTTCCTGCCCGGTTTCTGGTTTTTGTGTCGTACAAGTCCTGGAGAGTGGGCAGGGGGGCACCAATTATTTTTTCTGCTGTTTTTACTGTGCGTTGCAGATTCACAGGACAGATGTGCACAGGACAGATTCAATGACTGCAGTGTAGAACAGCATCAACAGTTCAAAGGGATAAACTGTGGATCCACTGTGACCCTGATCAGGATAAACTTACTAAAAGTGAGTGAAGTTTGAGTGAGTGATATTGCTTTATTCTTCTAATTACTTTAGTTTTCATTATAAGTACATACACTAAGTAGATAGACTGCACACCAGTGCATGGACTACTGATTGGAAGGTCGTGAGTTCAAATCCCAGGGCCACCAAGCTGTCACTCATGGGCCCCTGAGAAAGGCCGTTAACCCTCAATTGCTCAGCTGTATAAATGAGATAAATGTAAGTCGCCCTGGATAAGAGAGTATGTAGATACTGTACACACACACACACACACGCACAGGCAATGCTCCTGTTAGAATATTACTTTCAGACATAAATGCTATCTGGAAGCTTATCACTTTCATTTCATACTTTATATGTTTGAAACTTGAATCTGCTTGATGCTGAGAGATGATGCTGTAATGGAAGTGTTTTTTTATTTTTGCACACTGCTTCATAACTGTCAAGAATATTGATTCAATGATTTATATGATTGTGTTGATCCATATTAGCTATTCACAGCAAGGTCTTTTAGACCTCTGTGTTTTAAAAATAGTCGAAACCTAGCAAATATTGACTAGAAAATAATGGAGTTTTGTATTCACCACAAATCCAAAGTCTAGTATAAGATTAATTTTTTTATGCATAGCAACTACAGGTTCTTTCCTGACTTTTTTTTTCATTTGTCGTTATTTGCACTTCACATCTTCCCTGTTATATCGATGTAGCTTCCAATCGTTGAACCAAAGTTGACTCTAACACAGCCAGACCAGTCACACTTTCTAGAATAGTTCTGTTGAAGAGCTACTGGCCTTAAGTTCGGCTCTCCCCATTCGTTTCTGAATGAGACAATCCTAGCGTTCACACACTCCTCCATAGTCTCCATGGTGATGAAAGGCCCTCTGCAGTCTCCATAGCAATGCTTCAGCAGCACTCATTAAGCACACCACAGGCTTTTTAGCTCTGTGATGGGTTTCACCAAGAACTGGACTACAGACAGTGGTGTTGCAAATCAACAGACATCACCAGCCCTTGGTAATCAAAATAAGTCTAATAGATAACTTACAGAATAAATAATAATATTTGTATATCCATATGTTGTAGGGGCACAGTTTCTGCCAGTAGACAATCTGTTGCAATGAAGAGTTTGCCTATCTATAAAATTGACCACCATACCACAACTGATGGCCATATATTTAGATGGTGGCCCATTCTCAGCTTAGTGACACTGACCCTATAGTGGCAACCTGGTGGGCACTGTAATGGTATGACTACTGTACATCAGACACCGCAGCATGGCAGACTGAAAAGCCCTGATGCCTGAATTGATTTCTAGGTCTGTCCAAAGCAGCAATGTTGCATCTTTGAGTAGCCCCAAGTTCAAATTCCTTTCTCTTCAAACAGTATCTTCTTCTTCTTCTTCTTCTTCTTCTACATGTCCAAACCATCTCAATCTAGCCTCTCTGACCTTGTCCCTAAACCAGTCAACCTGAGCTGTCCCTCTTATGTGCTCGTTCCTAATCCTGTCCATCCTCGTCACTCATAAAGAGAATCTAAGCATCCTCATCTCAGCTACCTCTATCTCTGTCTCATGTATTTTCCTCACTGCTACAGTCTTTAACCCATTCAGCATAGCTGGGCTCACTACTGTTTTGTACACCTTTTCTTTGATTCTAGCTGACACTCTTCACCTTGAGCTCCTGTCAGACCTACAGCTCATCTCAATGCTGTCATTCTCCTCTCATACATATCCTGAAGTGACATACTTCTTGACTGCTGTTTTGCACAATACTCTACAATATCTCATGTAACTGCTGCTATAATACTGTGTTCATTCCAGTATTTCTGCACAAGCAATATTGAACAAACATACAGTATTTACACAGGTCGGCGATGTTTTTGTTTATTGTCTTTTGTGTGATGTCTTGTATTTTTTGCTTGCACTGTCTTTTGTCTTGCACTGTTTGCACCAGGTCACACAGATTACATTTTATGTATCTAGGACTAACATACTTATGTCCTTAGCTCTGTCTTTGTTCCATGTAGCACCCTGGACTTGGAGAAACGTTGTCTCATTTCACTGTGTACTGCAACAGCTATATATGGTTGAAATGACAATAAAAGCTTCTTGACTTGACTCGACTTGATCTGCTGTGGATCTCATGTGATCCTGATCATGATCAAGATCAAGATGAAGCCATTATTTATCACATACACAGTAAAGGGAAATTATTTTCTTCATTTATACCAGTTTGTTAGGAGCTTCAGAGCATAGAGTTGTCCATAAAATGACACTCCTTGATCCTTGGGCTCAGGTTATTGAACAGTGTGGTGTTTCTGTCAACCTGCTCCGTGTGTACACAAGGAACTAAAATTATAGTAACATACTGGTTATTATTATAAATTATATTAAATGATATTCAATTATTATTTTCAATTATAATAACATACTGAAGTCGGTCTCTGTGCCTGAACTAGAATCACGAACTGAAATTGTCATATTAATCGTCAGTGTTTCGTTTTGTAATATTTTTGTTCTCACGTTATTTTCATTACATAAGAGGGAGCTTTCTCAACGAGCACACAAACCAGTTTTAGCAAGTCAATGAGACATCATGCTGCGATTGGCCAATGGCAGTGAAGTGACAGGCAGAAGCCACGCCCCCTCTCGGTTCAGTGCAGGCTGCTGGACGTCAGCGACGGTGGAGGACGTCATCTGCTTAGAACATGTAGTCTAGTCAGTTAGTTAGCTCCAACGCCGCTTTAGCGTCCATTTTTTTGTAACATTTAACTTTTCTTACGACCGACGCTGCATAAAAGTGTCGGTTGGTGTCAAATATGTGTGAAAAACCTTATCACGGTAGCTGCAATTTGTCTAGAGAGCAGTTAAAAGTTATCGTGTGAAAAACAGCCGCATTAGCTAGCCTGCTAGCTTGTCTAGCTAACCAACAGCTAGCCCTGCTGCGCTAGCGGTTAGCGACCGTGTCCACCGTGAAGCAGCCCAGTAATTAGATGTTCAGAGAGCGGCTTTGCGGTGAGAAAGTCAAGTCATCGTTTGCTCGGTACGTGGCGCCTTGTGAGGGAATAATTACATCCTGAGAAAAGGTAAGTCGTCTTCTGTTATTCTGGTAAACCGAAAATATTAGCTAGCTTTAGCTAGTAGGTTAGCTAGCTACGTTTTATAACACCTGACGCTGAGACTAACTACCTGCCTAACTGGCCTGATAACTCTTCGTTCATCTAGTTAACGTTACCTACGCCACTACAAAATTTTCTATTAATTTTATACTAACGTAATGGCGTCTTAATAGTGACGTGAACGTGTAAACTCGCACTGAGCTCTCTGTAGTTCAGGCCAACATTTTAAACTGGACGTATTAGCTTGTTTATCGTCATGGAGACAATTCTAACACTCCGATCTTTCTTCTAAATAGCCCTAATTTAGCTCTTTACAAGCTAGCGTTATATCAATTACGTCTTAATGTCTATTTCAGCATTTGGGCCATAATTTTCAAAATCCAGTCATTTACATAACGACTCTGACAGCTTTAAACACAACGTAACATACAAGGTAATATTATTTAAATTATATTGTTTTTTTTTTCTCTTCTAAACGCAATCGTCAAAATTCGATTGTTATGACGTCTGAAATAGAATTTTCTGGTTTCCTGAAGAGCTAAATTTCATCCTTAAGGGTTTGCAGTTGGTAATGCAAACAAATTCCGAATGAAATCTGCTTAGAATTAGATTCTAAACGCGTTCACTCTCTCTCTGTTAGTTTACTCCTGTATCTTTGCTTTTGCTAATAACGCCAGGGTTACTTGTAGGCAAATGACGCAGCCTATGGTGTGTATATACCTTTCCAGCAGACTTGACACATTATGTGTCTGCTCTCCTCCAATGCACAGGCAGGTTTATTATATCTTTACTACAACTGTATGTGACACATTCATTTCACTTTTGACATTTATTCAAGACATTTTTTAACAAAAGTTTTTTTTTTAATACTTTCTTCGGGTCTTCTGCACTTTAGACAGTTTATATGTACTCATAAACTTGACTTTGGGATCGGTATGTGATGCACTCCACTTATACCACATTAATTTGCCAGTGATTACGATGTTTAATTTATTAACGAACGACATGTACTTTTTGTTTCTAACATTTTGGTTAAATTTGTTGGAATCTTGTTGTGGAATTTTCCAAGCCGTATAGTATATACTTTTCTGTGGGAAGACTTTGCTGAGATGGGAAATTTTAACTGTTCCGAAGTAAAGACGTTCTTACGTTTTTAAAATGTATTTATCCTAAAAAAAAAAATCACTGCATCGACAATTAGAAGTTTATTATTATTTCTTAATTTTCTTTATTTGTCTTAGATTATGTGGAAGTCCCCGTTTATGAGCTGATTTCATAGAAACAATTAGATGGAGACAAAAATATTTTTTAATTTTTTTAATTTTTCAATTTTTTATTTATTTTTTATTTTTTCTTCTCTCCAAACCAGGTTTGAGCGTTCAAGCATGCCATGATGATATTTTAAATGACAAATGATTGCCCACAGGTTTATAAACTTCCTTGCTTACAAATGTCTGGTTAAGCAGCTCTCGGGACTGAGCAATTAAGCATTACATTTTAAAGCCTATTTTTAATGTTATTTTTTATGGCTATAAATAATAGAGTTTGAAGTGGTTTTGTTTTGTCCTCCTACTTTTCTTAGAGCCAAAACTATATGTGAGGTCCACCAGTGTTCTACTTGAAGCCAGAGAATAAATGCATTCTTTTGCCAATATGTTTTTAAACATTGTTTTATCATTACTAATCAGACAGGAGAGGATCTGAGAACTCTACCCTTCTGGCCAAATGTCTTTAGCCCTGTGGCTGGTCTCTGGCACAGTGAGCTGCTTTAAGCTAATTTGTTTATAAAATTAATGTGAAATGTCTTCAAATTAACTGAAAACTGAGTGGCCTTACAAACAGATACATAACTTTAAAATATCCTTGCACAAGATGTCATGTAGGCTAAAGCTAATGAAGGAAAAATATTGTTGCTGTCTAATGTGAATAAAACCATAAACATTTATTTGGGCCAAACAAACGACTCCAGTTTTGCATTTTAGAGCTAGCTTGTGCTTTGCTGAATCATATTTTGACTTCAGCTGAAATCAGTTTATCTGAATTAGCAATTAAACCCACGCTGGGTTGGTCTTCATCTTGTTCACTATGTGACTCCAAGCAGGCATATTGCTACATATGATACATATGACAGTGACTCTCAGAGTAATGAAAGGTAATTGTATTCCATCAACCAAGGCTCAGGCCTGCCACTATTTTGCTCCAACTATCCTCATCATGCAGTTTTTGCATCACTGATGAACCAGTCCACGATTTGGTTTGGATCATTAGAGTGAAACTGTTGGAAGTGTTCCATGTTGTTTGTCCTTCCATTCTCATTATTTCTTTTGCAGGCTTAATAGTCATTCCAATGACATTGTACAGTTGTACTGTTGTGTACACATGCATAGAAGGCTAATTGTTTATACTAGTTGGAGAAACAGAAACCTCTGCATGTTGGCTAGCTGATTTCACTTTGGGTTCCAATTAGCTGCCAGCTGATGATGTTCCAGTTTTGTCCATGGGAGAGAGACTTGGCTCGGAAAATGCACCCTGGGTGAAAGCTTACAAAATGCGCTGATCTGCTATAAGGGCAGAACCTTTTAGGTTTGCTAAGTATGAGATTTGTCATATGCAATTAAATTTTTTGAACCTGTGAAAGCCTTGAAGATTTCCCCAACACTTACCATGCAAAGGTGATTTCCACGCGTTTCATGCATAATACTGCACATCATTGACAAAATGTCACATTTCCCTTATTTCCATGCAAATTCATATTTAATATTCAACTACTATTAATTATTCTTATATGGAAATAGCTTTCATTAATCCGAACAACTGTATCCACTTTTGCAAAATCATATGAATGACATGATTCATGAGAGGAACCATAGAATTACTCATGCACTATATGGCCAAATGTTTCTGGGCACCTGACCATCACGTCAACATGTAGTTTTACTCCATACTGTTGCCTCAAAGTTGGAAGTGCCAAACTGTATAGGATGTCTCTGTGCTGTAGCATTACAATTTCCCTTCATAAAAATTTACCCAAATGGGACATAAAGCCAGCTTCCGGAAAACATGGTTTGGTGTGGAAGAACCTGCGGGCCTGCAATGAGCTCTGACGTCAACCCTACTTAACACCTTTAAGATGAACTAAAATGCTGACTTTGTACCTCCTCTCCCAACTTCATTGCCTGACTTCTGAATGAGCACAAAACCCCACAGCCACTCTCTGTCATTTAGGGGAAATCCTTCCCAGCATAGTGGAGGTTATTATAACAGCATCCATCTAAATATGAAGTTCAACAAGCACATATAGATGTGATGCCTACAAACTACATCTACATTGTGTCTTCAAACTGTTGGCCAAGAACTTTTGTTTTTATTCTCTTTAAATAAAGTGTTTAGTGTAGCTGTTTGTGTTACCGTTATATTTTGCTGAAAGTTTTTGCTGTTAGCGGTGGGATTTTTTTTTATGTAACTCTCTTGCTAACACAAGTCATCATGTGGTCACCACAGAGTATGACAGCATTGTAATACCGACCTAGCAAACCCTCTTTTTGCTTGGTTTCATCAATATTTCTACAGTTGTCACACTATCGTGAAGTATATTGCGGTTAACTATACAAAATGATGACGTTAGTTTTGCGAAGGTTACTATAAAATGTTATTCTTTCTATGGTTGTTGAACCTGTGTGGCAACAATGAACAAAATAATCTGAGAGAGACACAGAAGTGCTTATCTGCTTATCTTAACTGTTTAAGTATTCTCTTCTAACCATAACCATTTTTCAACTGAAATAACTAATTTGTGTTGCTTGGTGTTAAGATTTGTAACTGTTCAGTTTTAGTAACCGGATTTCACTCATGTTCACTTAGTCGGCATGTTTAATCAGAAGGGGGTCACAATTTTACACTGTAATTATTTCATTTATATATTTGACATGATATTTTTTAATGCGGTTAATATATAAGGCATTCTTATGTTTAACACCCTGTCAGCTGTATGTGTTTCCAAAATTAAATCAGATGGTTTTTTTTTTTTTGTTATTATTACTCCTTATTTATTTATATTTGTAGTGTGGTGGTTTCTGTCATGGCTTATTATGGTGACTGTCAGATTATTATTGTCTTGAGAGAAAGCCTTTGCTCAGAGGCTAACAGTGCATGGGTACCATCATCTGTACCATCCATTTCAAAATGTTCTTCAGAGCTTCTTCATTGTGATCAACCAGTACAAAGAGAACCTAAGAATAAGAGGAGCAGTTTGACTCCAGAAAACTTTCTTGATGTTATGGACACTGGCTATTGGGCATGTAGACCGTAATATGCAGCACACGTTGGGGAGCTGGGCTGACTCATCAGCTCTATTTCAATGACTTAAGTAGAAAACCGCTTGGGTTAATCTTCTCGACATTTAGAAAGACAAACTATCCCTGGTTGTTGGTCAGGTTTGAAGGAAATAGCCAGCTTAGTTGTAATCAAACCCAGAGTAAGAAAATTACCATTATTCAAGAGGTTCTTCTGTGATAGAGAGATAGTAGTACCCTTGCAAACCCAGAGTGTTGGTCTGATGTCTATGGAGACTTTGTCTTATGTGCTGCTTGTCCGCCCACTGACCATCTGACACACTTCTTAGTGTTTTTATGTTTTTACCTAAGAATTTCTAGGTAAAGTGAGACTGCTGATTTGTGAGACACAAATCAGCAGTGCTATGTATTGCATCAAATTCCCCTTCTGCATTTAGATAGCTTGTTAATCACTGTTAACTACCTGCTTTGTCACAGTTGTGGATCTTTTTCTAGCTCACCTAAAATATTAAAGGCATCACTCTTTCGTAGATGCTAGTTGGTCTATTTGCTAATGTTGGCCTATTTGAATAATAAAGCCACTTGTAGAACTTGTGAAACCTTTTATTTTTTATTGATTGATTTTTTTAACAAAACTGACTGACTTTCTATGGGGATGAAGTTTGTGGAGCTCCACCGTGGCCAGTCTAATTGGGACAAACAAACAACTTACTTGGCAATGCTAGTATGTTTATTTTTAGTGAGCCATCGTGTCCAATTACAAGCTTCAATGCTAGGGGTTGTCTGCTTGGCAAGACATATGGAAGTTGTCAATGAAGTTTGTTTTTGTGGATTTTTATCTTAACTAGTTAATTAAAAAAGTACATATCTGTTTTTGGTTGCACCTTATATGCTACACCTAACAATCAGCATTATATTTTGTGTAGTTGGTTGTATATTTTACGCACAGTAGATTATTTTTACAGTCCTTTTTTGCTACATTTATTATACTAATATATAATGCACTATTAATATAGTGAAGTATCTTTTTTAACTAAGTACTTTGTAATGATGACGTAAGTTGTAAATTCTTTCTGTGGTCATTTATTAAAACATTATATTCTGTGTGGAGGTTTTTTTGCTTAAGTCTGGTGATCTAATGGTACTATTTTTGTCACAATTTGTTTCTTCCTCTGGGTTTGGTCTGGGCAGGGGTCGGCAACCTTACACACTCAGAGCCATTTGGACCCGTTTCACACAGAAAAAAAACACAGGAAGCCACAAAACCCTTTGACATGTAAAATGAAGATAACCCTGCATATATATCGTTTTTTACCTTTATGGAAATTATAGAAAAAAACTGTAGTGTTGCATTTATGAAATCAATGACCTGCTACCGAGTAAACGAAATTTTATTTCTGCAAGTAAACAAAAATATTTTGAACAGTTTGAAGTAACCTTAACAAAGAAGACGCTGGGTTGAAGGTTACTTTCAAATAAAATGTTCAATGTCTAATTGAGTCCTCTTCGTATTCATGACATCAAAATTTTAACTTGCCGGCTGCAGCAAACCAAAAATGCGTCTGCTTCTGTGTGTCAGATTTCGCAAGTCGGCAGTTATGACGCATATTTTGAGCGACAAAAAAATTAAACACGGTTTATTTTAATGTTACAAGAGCATAATAATCTTAGAATTTCATTTTTAAAAAAAACTAACTAACTAAAATAAAATAAAATATTTATTTTCCAAATCTACAGGGAGCCACAGCAGAGGGATGAATGAGCCACTTGCGGCTTCGGAGCCGCAGGTTGCCGGCCCCTGGTCTAGGCTTTTGATACTTTTGAGGCCATAGATTTACTAAATGCTGCAATTGGGTAGAATGACATACTATGACATACATTAGTACCTTGTTCCTTATGTGCTGGCATTGACATAGATGAATGGTGTTTTCTTGGTCCAGTAGGTGCTGTCAAGCTGATTCAATTTGCCAGTTTTTTTTTTTGTTTTCAGATGCTCTAATACAGTTCTAATATGAAACACCAAAGAAGCCAGTGAGGACAGCCTAATCAATTTTTACATATTTGAAGGCAGTTTTCATATCATGTATGTTGTCTCTCTACGGAGAATGGAGTGCATTTGGACAGAAGTGCAACCATCACCACACGTTTACATTTATGGCATTTGGCAGACGTCAATATCTAGAGCGATGTACAACAGTGCTTTTAAGTCTCTAGCGATTAATTCTAAAACTCTGTTCAGGGTGTATTTTATTAAATGTACACAAACAACAAACATGGAGTAGTGCTAATTCAGGTATTTCAGGAAGAGGTAGGTCTTCACAAGTCTTTTGAAGATGACGAGTGACGCTGCTGTTCGGACATCTGGGGGGAAGTTAATTCCGCCACCTTGGTGCCAGAACAGAAAAGAGTCTTGCTATATACCTACCTCTTATCGGAGAGATGGTGGGACCAGTCGAGCAGTGCTGCTAGATCTGAGGGAGTGAGTTGCGGTGTGAGAAGTTATCAGGGCTTTGAGGCGAGAGGGAGCCGGTCTATTTTTGGCTTTGTAGGCAAGCACCAGTATTTTGAATCTGATGTGTGCAGCAGTGGGGTGGTATGTGAGAACTTGGGCAGGTTGAACATAAGTCATGCAGCTGCATTTTGGATCAAGTGCAGATGACGAATTGTGTTCATAGTTAGACCTGCCAGCAGGGAGTTGCAGTGGTCCAGTCTTAAAATGACAAGAGATTGAACAATTACCTGGGAAGCCTATTTGAACAAAAATGGCTGAATCCTTTTGAAGTTGTAGAAAATAAACTGAGATGACAGTGTCACATTAGCACATGCGAGAAAAAGAACAGTTGATTGTCCTTTGGTACCCCAAGGTTGCGAGCTGTGACCGAAGGGGAGATCAGATCGTTGTGCAAGATCATATTGCAAGATCCTGACCTGGAGATGAATCACATGGGATAATCAGCAGTTCAGTTTTGCTGGGATTGAGTTTCAACTGATGAGCCGTCATCCACGATGATATGTCTGACAGAGATGCAGAGATCCGAGCAGAAGCTGTGATATCTGAGGGAGGGAAGGAGAATATAACTTGAGTGTCATCAGCATAGCAGCGGTAAGAGAACCCATTTGAGGAAATAACTTCACCAAGAGAGTGAGTATAGGAGAAAAGGAGAGGACCCAGCACTGAGCCCTGTGGGACACCAGTGGAGAGTCTGTGTGGAGCAGATGTCACTCCCCTCCATATTACCTGATGTGAGTGACCTTGCAGCTAGGAAGCAAACGAGTTCCATTCTGATCTGCCAATTCCAAGACTCCTGAGGAGTTACTGTGACCAACAAGGCAAAAGAGAACGTCGTTAGTGCCATTTTTAAATTATTTTAAATCAGGATTCTCCGTGTTTGGATGCCAATGTAGGTTTGCAAAGCCATGAGCCTTAACAGTAAAGCAACATCCTCCATTGTTGATGTTGTGTTTGTGTTTGCCGCTGCTGCGCTTACGTTGTTGTATAATGTTGTATACAGTGACGTAAGACTTGGCTCTGTGATGGCTCTCTAGCCCATGAAAAGGCAAACCGGATTCTTAGAAGGCTTGCCAGTGGAACTTTGAACCAGCACCCGGTTCTTTCTGGTGAAAAGGGGCAATAGATATGTGGTTGGAAGGGCCTGGTCCAGTCAATTGGCTAGTTAAGACTTGCCTTGGCTCAGGGTCAGTCGAGTAGTACAAACCTTTACTTCTCTATACTTTCACAACTGTACTTTTAATACATATTTAGAGGATCTCCAGTGCACTCCATGGTGGGTAGAGAGCAGGAGTGATGAAACAAAATGCATTAAATATGGAATAAAAAGGAATAAACTTTAAATGAATATTCAGATACCTTCTGTGTGTTCTAATCAAAAAGTGAGAACCAGGGTTATGTCAGATTTATGCTTTCAGAATCTCTACTTCTTGACATTCCCCTCACAGAGTGAAGGATTTGAAAAAAGGACTGGACAGATACTGGTGGAGTTCTCCAGGAAAATGAATGCTGATTATTTGATGCATGCTGATACTGTAGGTTCTTATTAAGCTTTGTGTTAAGCCAGTATTCTTATTAAGGTCTAATATCATCCATTGTTAAACAGCCACGAAAGAGTAATTCGTACCAGAGAACTCCAGGACATGGATGAGGCCAAAATTGCATCTTGGCTTACACAGCAGGGTAAAACAAATGTATGACAAACAAGCGAAAGAATCCTGATCAAAAAGAGTATCAGGTAATTAAAACAGGCACTTTTATCCAGATGTTCAATTAACCTCAACCACCAGAGAGGATTCAAATAGGATTTTTGAGTGTACCTCTCAGTATTTTCATTCCAATCCCCTTTAATTGTCAAAAATTGCACATGGTTCTGTTGGTTTTAAAATAAGGCCATCAGGTCATTTCCATCTGTACAAGACCATTAAAATGCAGTAGTTGCTTAGTGGATCATCCTGCTTCATCAAAATACTGCACAGTATTGAGAATGAGTTCTCATATTAGTCAGTGGTGCTGTCATGGATTAAAAGCAATTTTTATAGAATTACATCACTTGACATCAGTTTTGAATCCTATTGTCTTCAATAGAAAATTTTAATCAGATTAAAAATTCTCAGTGCACAAGCATGAAAAATGAAGTCTTTCATAGCTTTAACAATACAGTTGTTGGACTAGACTTTGTATTTACCGCCAAGTACATTATCAACTACAATACCATCTTGAAGTCAGGAGACGTACGATCCCACTGGAAAGAGACAATCATAACCATACCTACACTAGGTAAAGATCATATAGACCTAAGCTTTGACTATCTGACTTTGAACCATGGAAAAAGTCCATCTTGTGTGGATGTGGTCTTAGATAAGGAAAAAGCACTTCATCACATCATGAAACTTATAGTATTTATGAACATCTGTAAATATCTTAAAAAAAAAACCTTATGATAAAACCTGGGAAATCTTCAAAGGCTGATTTGAAATGTTTTTTTTTTTTTTTTGGGATGCTTGCTACTTTCGTCAACTTTACATACACTAGAATTAGGGGTGCCACAAGGAAGCATCTTTTCAGTCACCCTTTTTAGCATAAAGATCAACAGTATTACAAACATAATTGGGCCCAACATATTCAGCTGTCTTTGTAAAGATTTGTTGAAGACAGGTGGGAAAGAAGAACGGAATTATAAGAAGGCAGTGATCCATTCAGATATACAACCCCTGGCAAAAAGTATGGAATCACCCCTCTCAGAAGATGTTCATTCAAATGTTTAATTGTGTAAAAAAAAAACACAAGCACATATGCCACAAAACAATTATCACTCAACAATCCAAACTTCTGGCTGTATAAAACACTTAAAATTAAAAAAAATAAATAAATAAAAAAAAGAAAGAAAGATAACTATAGTCAATTACAACTGTTTTTACAGATCAAACAGGAAAAAAATATGGAATCACACAAATCTGAGGAAAATTATATGGAATCACTGAATAAAAACACTACTAGTACTTTGTTGCACCACCTCTGGCTTTTATAACAGCTTGAATTCTCTGAGGCATGGATTTAACTAATGACAAACAGCATACTTCATCAATCTGTCTCCAGCTTTGACTTATTGCAGTTGCCAGATCAGCTTTGCAGGTTGGAGCCTTGTCGTGGACCATTTTCTTTAATTTCCACCACAGATTTTCAATTGGATTGAGGTCCGGACTATTTGCAGGCCATGCCATTGACATTATATGTCTTTCCTGTAGAAATGTTTTCACAGATTTTGCCCTATGGCACGATGCATTATCATCCTGAAAAATGATGCTACCATCACCAAACATCTTTTCAATTGATGGAATAAGAAAAGAGTCCAAAATCTCAACATACACTTGTGCATTTATAGAAGATGTAATGACTGTCATCTCTCCCATGCCTTTACCTGACATACAACCCCATATCATTAATGATTGTGGAAATTTGCATGTTTTCTTCAGGCAGTTGTCTATAAATTTTCATTGGAACAGCACCAAACAAAAGGTCCAGCATCATCACCCTGCCAAATGCAGATTCGTGATTCATCACTGAATATAACTCTCATCCAGTCATCCACAGTCCAAGATTGTCTTTCTTTAGCCCACTGAAACCTTGTTTTTTTCTGTTTAGATGTTAATGATGGTTTTCGTTTGGCTTTTCTGGATGTAAATCCCATTTCTTTTAGGCGATTTCTTACAGTCCGGTCACAGACATTGACTCCACTTTCTGCCCATTTGTTCCTCATTTGTTTTGTTGTGCATTTTCTGTTTTCAAGGCATATTGCTTTAAGTTTTCTGTCTTGGCACTTTGATGTCTTTCTTGGTCTACCAGTATGCTTCCCTTTTACAACCTTTCCATTTGATTTGTACTTGGTCCAGATTTTAGACACAGCTGACTGGGAACAACCAACATCTTTTGCAACATTCCGTGAAGATTTACCTTCTTCGAGAAGTTTGATAATCCTCTCCTTTGTTTCAAATGTCATCTCTCGTGTTGGAGCCATGATTTTTGTCAATCGTCTTGGTTCAACACATCACTAATGTGTGCAAGCACTCTTTTTTTAACTGCAGACTAATTAGCAGTTGTAATCAGATACAGGTGTTTGTTTTACAAATGCAAAGTGCATGGTGATTCCATATAATTTCCCTCAGATTTGTGTGATTCCATATAATTTTCCTCTGTTTGATCTGTAAAAACAGTTGTAATTGACTATAGTTATCTTTCTTTGTTTTTTTTGTTTTAAGTGTTTTATACAGCCAGAAGTTTGGATTGTTGAGTGATAATTGTTTTGTGGCATATATGTGCTTGTGTTTTTTTTCTACACAATTAAACATTTGAATGAACATCTTCTGAGAGGAGTGATTCCATACTTTTTGCCAGGGGTTGTATATAAACGGCAATTCTTGGATATAAAACACCACTTTTCCACTTCAAACCACCGTAAACAAATGGATCTAGGATGGACAATTGCTGTCACCCTCAACATTGTTGGGATAACACCTCTGTGTGTGTGTGTGTGTGTGTGTGTGTGTGTGTGTGTGTGTGTGTGTGTGTGTGTGTGTGTGTATATATATATATATATATATATATATATATATATATATATATATATATATATATATATATATATATATATATATATATATATATATATAAAAAGACCATACATATACATGTATGGACCATATATATATATATATGGTCTTTTTACAGAGACAAAAATTTCAACATCCTTTTCTGCTAACGAACAAGCAGACAGTGCTGCTAAGGAAGCCCCAAACTAAATTTACTGATTGTCAAAACCCAACATTAGATCCCAAACCATAATAAACTTCAACATCTAAAAAAAACTGCCAAATGTAATGGGACTAGTATGATTATAAAGTACACGAAGTTGTCCCCGTTATAAATGAAGGAATCTAGATTCAAAGGGAAAATGAAGGAAGAATCTGTCAGACCGTATACACAAGATCTCATATTGTTCATTCCATTCTTATTGAATTACTGGGGAAGTTGTGGCCTAATGGTTAGAGAGTCTGACTCCTAACCCTAAGGTTGTGGGTTCGAGTCTTGGGCCGGCCATGACTGAGGTGCCCTTGAGCAAGGCACCGAACCCCCCCATAAATGGCTGCCCACTGCTCCGGGTGTGCACTAGTTAAACGCAGAGAACAAATTCTGAGTATGGGTCACCATACTTAGCCGTATGTCACGTCACATCACGTCACGTCGAATAGTGATACACCATTGAATGATTAAGCAAATCTTACTAGACTACTTCCATTCAGAAACTACTTGATGTCTTATACTGCTATAAAATGTCTGACCAGGAGAATTGATAGAATCTAAGACTTTATTTTTGTAATATTGTATGATTTTGTTGAGTGATCTGTATTATGTAGCTTTATTTTGAAACAAAAATAGCTATTAATGCTGACATGGTATCAATAATAGTAAATATAACACATGGTGCTATACTGTTTATTACTGCAGCTTGTACTGCACCATGAGGTCATGTAACATTCATTTTCAGCATGTGCACTTTCATCATGTCAAGTCAGGCATTTTAAATGTTTTCGGAAAACATGCTATCTACAGCTTGATAGTACAAAGCTTAATAGCCTGCAATGTCTAACTTAAGAGCACAGCAGCAAAATCCTCTGATGTATTCTGGTTTCCCTTAGCTGTGCTTCCAAACAAATAAAGCCACTCTCATAGTACGGAGATGGGGCAAAATAAAGAAAGAGAAACATTGTGTTGTTTATTAGAGACTTGACCATGCAAGAATGAACTAAGGGTTTCCAATACCATGAATCACATGCACTTGGATGCGTGCGTTACACCTAATAATAACTTGCTACGTTAACTTCTAGTTCTGACTCTTGTGCCCTGTTCCACTTTCAACTATTCACCATTTTATGTGGTTTTATACTAAAAAAATAAATAAATAAAAACAACCCAAAAACACCACAGTTTGATTACTCCTCTACAACTGAAGCTGTGATCCGTGAAAAGCTGTGATTGAATCAGTCAATGAGTCAATGAGTCAATCAGTCAATGAGTGAATCAGTCATTGAATCATGCCATTTCAACAAAGATCACTTTGTTTTTTGTTGCTGGTTTGCAGACATGAATAAACATGGAATATTTTACTTCTGATGGTGAAGAAGTGTGTGCAGATATTTACAACATTCTTATACTTGGTGCATAATTGAATGGAAACATAGCCATAAGCTTTAATTATCCCTGTTTAATGGACTTGGCAAAACAAAAACAACCAAATCATCTAATCTCTGTTCTGTGTCCTGAGTAAGATAATCCTGTATAGGTTTTTTTAGTTGATCTTTTACTCCCCATTCCAGAGAAGGCACTGGTCACAGCAAAGATGCACTGAAGGGCCCTGTTGAAGCGCTTTGTTGCTATAGAAACCACTCTTAGCTGCCACTCCAGGCGCAGTAGGCATAGAAACGGACCATGTGACAGTGGTCCACTGGTTACATCATTGCAGTGGCGTACATCTCGACACTATGTAGGCCTTCTCTGTTCACATCAGTGGAATGTAGGGGGTCTTGTAAGAGCAGCAGATCACCTGGATGCACAGCTGTTGAACACATGCCTATATAAAGGCAGGTAAGTTCATTTTTAAAGCCAAAAAAAAAAAATGACTCACTATATTGGAAAGCCTTTACTGGAAACAATAAGAAAGTAAGAGGCTATTTATAGAGGGACTGGAGTTAGCATAGGTTTGTTGTCCAGTGTGCACTTGATTTTCTGCCTTTGATAAGAAGCAGATCTTGTGTAAGGGTTGGTAGTGTTTCACAGGCTGTTCAGTGTAAAACAGAGCTTGTTTAAACGTCAGAGCCAGCCTTCGTGTCCACAGTGCAGAGTCTGAACCTGCACATCTTAGTTTTCTTGTTGCCTTTACTACAATGTTTATCATGTAAATAGTGGATATTAGTTTGTAAAAGCAGCATAATGAGGTGTATAAATTTGTATTTGGTTCTTTGTTAGATGCCATTATTGAAAAGGCTTTCAAAGGTTTGTTAGATTTTCTGTCCTACTGAATATATTTAATTTCTGTTTGCCTTCTGCTTAACTATAAGGAGCTCTCTGTGAGTCCACCTGCATTCATAACCAATGAGTGATCATTGTCAGCTCTTTTTAGGCTTCTGTGATGCTAATTATGCTGCACGATCAAAGTGTGCTGAAGCCGGAGTCAGGGCACAGGTGTTCAATACTCTCTACCTTGTTTTAATGCTAAACATTCATATTGCACTTCACAGGATAATGTGTTTGTCCCGTGTAAGCCACTTTGGACACCAAGTCTCTTTTTCTACTGTACCTTTTTAGTCGTGTTGTTCCAGCTAGGCTCTGGATGTTGTGCAGAGGAAATGCAGTTTCCTTTGCTGAAAGGTGAGAGTTTGAAAACTAAGTATATGGCTAGAGGTCTCAGAGAATGGAATGGTGATGTGTAATCCTAGATGAGGTTATTTATAGTTCAGTGGGTGTGAGACGCAGATGCTCAGACAAGCTGCCTTATGACATCACATGCCAGATGACTGGTCTGTAGTCTGCTGAGCAGTAACCACGCTTAGACCTGTGATTTGCATTCTCATTTTTAGAATTAGTTCTAGTATAAACTGTTTTTAAAGAATTTTTTTTTTTTTTTACTTTCTCATGATGGTGCACTTTGAGTTAAACAGAATGTCCACATTACAGAATACATCCTTTTAGACATTAAGGTTTTAAGTCAAAATGTACAAAGTTTAAATATTTATTCTAAAATAGATCTGTGCCCAGTGACTCTTCATCAGGTTACCATAGTAACAGCCCACAGTGATGGTAAAAACTCAGCACCAACAACAAAAGAAACCAAGCCTGTTAATTTATACATGCATTTCATACAAATTATAGTGTTATATACTCTAGTGTTCTCTTGTATGTTGGGTCACGGGATGTTCTACGTATATTGTTTGATATTGAATGAGGTTGTTTTAAGAAGAGAGAAATTGGCCTACGGATTTATCCCATCTGCAAATAATGAACAATTTCTAATGCCAAGATTAATGTCCTAAGATTTGTGTAGTTTGTTGCAGACATTAACATATTGTGGCTTTATCACATGAAATAGGATTGGCGGAGGCAGGTGGAGGTGCTAGACTGTAGCCTAAAAGGAAAAAGCTTTTGTATATGTTGTTTTGTGTATACCATGTATACCAAAGTATACCATGACCTGTTAAAAGTAGAATCCACGTGTGTTCATAATTATGTTTCTGTTTGTAACAATAAATTAAATCAGCAACATTTGGCAAGTCAGCAGTTATGAATACAATGAATATAATCTAAAGGCAGGTAATTATACATAGTATGTGTGTTTTATAATATACATAGAATTTTGATTAAAATCCTGAGTGTTTGACCACAACTTAAGAGGACGTTCACTGACTGTGATATGCGGATTGTTTTCTTTTAACATACATGATGCTGAGTGAGAGGTATTTGCTCCTGGTTATGTATATAGTTCTTATTGAGACAGGTGGGCCAAAGATGCTTAAAGATGCTTTGTAGGTTCCAGTAATATTTCAGCAGTTTTAAAGCTTATAGTAGTAAATGTCTGTATCAGAATTTCCTTAAATTTATTGTGTGGATTTTCTGTAATGTATTTTTTTTTTGTTACTTTGTACAATTCATTCAGAGACCCCACATTTTTCTCCTTTTAGTCTTAAGTTCTGAAGCCGTAGCCCTATATCACTCACTTTGTTAGAACTAAAAATATGCTATATTGCAAAACCTGTGAGCAACTGACCATCACATACACAAGCACTACTTCTCCAAACTGTTTGCACACAGTTGGAAGCACACAAATGTCCTTGTACCATTACAGGTTCCCTTCACTGGAACTAAGAGGCTCAGAACTTGTTCCAGCTTAACAGTTAAGATATCAGTTGTCAGGATTGTTCTGGAAGAACTTGAGTGACCTGCAACCCTTGAGTCCTGACCTCAACCTCAACACCTTTTGGTTGAACAGAAACACTGTCTGCACCCAGGCCACTTTAACCATCATCAATGCTCAACTTCACCAAAGCTCTTATTGCTGAATGAGCACAAATAAAATCTAGTAGAAAAAAACGCTTCAGTACAGTGGAGGTTATTATTCCAATTAAAGGAAAATCTGAAATAAGATGATCAACAAGCACATGCAACTGTGATTGTCAGGTGTCCACAAATCTTTGGTCATGGTTTGAAATTCCTTTTTCAGTTTGGCTTTGTATTGTTTGTTTATTCACTGCAACTACAATAAATCCACTAGTGCAGCTATGGGATATTTCCATATTAGATTGTGTATGCGTATCCTCCTATAACCTTCCTGTTTAAACTTTTGTATTGAAGAGTAAAATATCACAGACTAATATTGCAATATTATCTACAGTAGTTGTCTGTATAAAGTACATGACCTGCAAGAAAAGTCAAAATGGTTTTTTTCCTTCTTCATTACACTTGAATGTTGTATAATGTAGCATCCTACAGTATAACACACAGCAAGATTCTCCCTTTTTCCATTGTGTATATGAACATTAAGTCCGATCTTGAGCAGATTGTGCATGCAGATGTTTGACAGCTCTGATGATGTCTTATGGTTTTCACAAAGGTATTTTCAGAGTTTTCAGCTCCGACCACATGTTCTGGGTGGAGTTTAAATTGAGGCAGAAGTCGTCATTTCAGAATGTTGATTGGGTTTACAAATCAGCATTTTTGTTTGATTATGGTATTCTATTCTAGACAGGCTTTCTGCAACCAAGACCATTCTTGTTCTTGATCCTAATGAGGTCCAGAAGTGGAAAAAACTAAACCGTTAACAAGCATATATATGCATCCAAAATTTGAACAGAAAGTTATTTTTGTGCATAATCAGTGTTATTTAAACAATAGTTTATGCCAGTATAGGAGCTCGCAGTTCAGTATCTTTTATTGTTTAAAATCTTTCTCGGTTGATTTGTCACAGTAAATATAAAATTATACTGCAAATCTGCATAGACATTTATTAGGATTTAAGTCCTTGTATTAAACCTCTTTAGAATCCTTATATATAGTTGGTTGCTTGTATTTTATACATTTTTTGTTTTACATACCTAAATTATAACACTGAATATAAAGTAAAAACAGTGTGATGTGGGTTTGGAGGGAAGCCCTGATAAATACAATAAAAAACTTTCGAATGTACTGACTGTTTAAAAGTGAATTGAAAATTTTAGAGCTAGATATGATTAAATATGTTGAACTTTTTTAAATATTGGTGAAAGCTTTTTAGCTTTAACTCATTTGTATAAAGAGATCTGTAAACTTCTAAGAGGAAGATGTACAGTATGTAGTTTATTTAACAGCAAATGTTTAAATTCAAAACACGCTTCAGCATTTGCAAGGAAATGAAACCCGTGTCATTGTGAATTATTTTCCGTAATTTGTATTGTGTTTGTACATTGTGTTCGAGTGAAAGCAAGCCTTTAAGAACAGTTCGGACTGTGGTGTGAGTGACCTGGCAGTGTGTTGACCTGCTCACAGTGCTGGCTCATGGTGAGCTCCAAGTTCCACAGGTCTGCTGTTTGCACTAATTAAAAAACTGATCCTGTGGTCACTGTGCTTCTGCCAGACATGGCTGGCTCACATAGGTGTAAAAGTCTAGGTCTTTTATGGTGGTAAGTCATTATGTACTACATATGCCAAACTCCATTTTTTTAAAGAAGCACACTAACTCATTAAGTCAGTTGCAGTCTATTTTTGTTTATTCTCTGCACATGTTAGACAGATGTACATCACAGCTGTAATCAAAGATGTTAATACAACAAATAAATTGTCCAGTGAGAACATTGTTTAGAGAATTTAATTGCCAGAGAACGCTGAGTTTTGAAACGGTATGTTCATCATCAGGGTGGATAGATCAGAAGCAGATTTAAAGTCCAGGCTATTAGTTTTTATTTGCAGTTGCCTGGCAGTCAATTCAGCTCAATAATCAGTAAAAGAGGGAAAGAAATGCCTTACTTCTTGTTGACTTGATAAATAAGTTTTCCATTGATGTCATGGGAAAGGTTTTTAACACATTTTCATTATCAGGGTCTAAATAAAAATTGTGTGGTCCTCACCAATTTCTATAAACCAAGGTGATCACAAAAAACCTTAACAAATTTTTAAACTAATTCAGTATTCTTTGAAGGGGGAAAGTACATCCTATAATGTCCTTCCAATAACATGGAACCATCGATGACAACAATAACTTAAATAAAATGTTATATGTCGGAGTTTCAGTCTCTTGCAATGTTTGAGAATTTCTGTTTCACTCCATCACATCGCTACAGTTCTTTAATGTTTGTGGAACGTCATTTATTAACTGCTCTCTTAAGACCCCACCACAGAATCTCAGTGGGTTAAGCTCTATTTATTTGCTGGCCGTTCAGAAGTACGTTTTCTGGTGTGCTAAGGATTGTTGTCCTGTTGCATGACCCAATCACAAAACATCAGGCCTTGAGGTGGATGGGCTACAACAGTAGATGACTACATCAGGTTCCACTTTAGACAGCCAACTACAGGAGTCTCAGGCTAAAGCGACTATAGGCTCCTCCAAAGTGGACAGTTGAAGATTGCAGACCACAAAGTCTGTTTGAAATGTCATCTTTGACAATTAATTTCTGCTACTTGGGTTTCTTCTCATTCAAATAGATACAGAAAAAAATAACAGCCCGGGGGAGTGTTGCCAAGATGGCTGTCAGGTGGACTGACTTTACTAGAAGGACTTTGGCGTTGTTCTGCAACAGGGCAAAGCCGTATACAACTAGGACACTCTGGAGCCCTTTTATGTTGTTTTAAACTCTGTTAGGTCAGTGTTTAGAAGCAAAGTGTTAATTTTTTTTTTGGTTGTATGTTTCTGATATCTTAGTAGGTTTGTTGCTTACTGTTTATTCATTTATGAACAGCAATCCTAAACAGCTCAAATCAAACCAATGTTTGTGTTTACATTCTGAGTAACCAGTTATATCTGGTTTTAGATACTGTACATATCTTCTGTTTGAGAAATGACAGTGTAACCAGAGCAAATTCATTCTTCCGAACCATTACAAATATCCATACACCACTGACAGTTTGTATTACATTAACAATGTGTTGTCTCTCTTCACGTTAATTGGTTTCAAATGATCTTATCTTCAGGAATTCTTCTTGTTCTGTGACTCTTGTTTTGGATCCATATAAATGCCTTGGTGTGTAATACTTCATGTTGTGAGCAATGCACACCGTGATTGCCGGCAAAACCCTCACACTATTTTTTTGACCCGTGCAATATAGCAGCGCTGTACACTTGGAATGCACCCCTATCAACATCTTTGGTATCGTTGTAGCTTTTACGAATTCAGAGTCCTTCAACAGAGATATGGAAGACACCTAAAAGTAATGTTTTATTTTCTTTGTAATCTCTAGCACCAGTGAGCCCACAAGCACTTTCAGTTTGGCCGGTAGAGAAGCCAATTCATTGAAAGAGAAAGGACATAGGACGTGGGAGAGGAATGCGCTTCTCTTTATCTGAAGGAACTTAGACCTGTGAATTCATGAACCTCACAGTTATGAGCCAATAGAAAAAAAGAAGGCAGGTTTCTGGGCCTGTTTGGACAGTGAAAGATGGAGTGAAAGATAAACTTCACTGCTTATTGTGAAGTATATTATAATCGCATTTACTAGTTCTTTTCTTAATGCACTCCAAAAACAAGACACACCATGGCCAAATATCTGGAGTGACTGTGACCGTTAACACTCTCAAAGCTATCATAGTGTGGATGTGTGTGACCTGGTGGTATCTCGTGATTTAGTTAGTCTGTGCACTCCAAAACCTGTCTACAGAAAGGTGCAATGTGCTTTTTAGTTTGGTATCTTTCAGTATGTAGACTGGATTGAACTGAATTGTATCATGTTTTGGTTTCTTGTCCTTAATAATTGTGCCTGCTGTTGTTTATTTCTTTATTTTTGGTCAAACCTTTTTCGGTAATGTTGATTTAAAGGTCAGTTTATCATTGGGAAATATCTGATTTACTCTATACTCCTATAATATATTTACTCTAATATTTCACCACTATTGTAGAAACAGACATGTTCACTTAAACGGCTTACACTTAGCTGGCTGCTTAAAAAAATCAAGCTTCTAACATTTCTACAGATTTCTACAAATTGCAGTTAATCAGTTCAACCAATACTCCCCTACTCATTTATTAAAGTAGCAATGAGCTGTGCTTTTCTCCCAACTGGAGCTAGAGTTTCTGTGGTTTTAAAATAAAAAGGTATTTTAACTCTGCATGCTATGATTTGTTGACAGAAACCAGATTTTCCTTTCAGCCGTGCTGCGTGTGAGTTATAATATGATGATAAACAGAGATAACTTGAGTTGCACTGTCAGTCACGAATGGACAGAACAGCAGAGGTTTCTGAATGGACACCAAACAAAAGGTTCCCACAGAAGTGATGGCCTGAATACCAAAGTCATTACAGCTTTTAGTGACTCTCCTTAAGAAATGACTTTTTAGGGAACATATTAATTGGATTTTGAAAGGGATCGATGTTCATAAGATGGAAAATGTTTGCGTTCTTTGAAGTTAGATTAGAAACAGTAATAATGTTTTGTTCTCTGTGGCTTTGCGTTTGAGCAGCACAACACTTTTTAGAAGCTCAGGCAGCTCTGCAGAGGCGATAGGATTATCAGGCATGCAGTGTGTTGATTTTTGGTAGGTACACCCACTTCATGGTTTCAGAGCCAAGAACCTCAACACTTTTCAGTTTGGCCTTAATAGAATAGCATCTGTTGGGAAGCAAGTCTAATCCTTATATATACATGTCCAATGCCGTTTCAGTTTAGTGTGGGAGGTTCTCCTTGGCCAAGGCATTTTTTGTAATGCTCATTGCGTTCACTAACTATGAAGACACAAGGGATGCTTAAACACAATTAATAAGGTGCTGCCCTTTTTCAAGAAGTTTGTTCCGGAAGCTTTATTAGGTATGAGGTATTAGGCAGCTGACCTAGATGCCAGGGTAAACATTTAATTATCACATATTACATAATGGGCACAAATACACTTTCTAGGATGAAACATTCTTGTGTTGAAATCTTGAAAATTATAATATCTTCTTGTATAGACTACCTCATGGGGGAGAGGAGGGAAGTGTACACCAGGAGTATACAGTGTTTGCGTTCAGAGTTCAGCACAGTTTGGTTTTTTCCTAGCATGTTTGTTTCAACTCTCCTTATCCACTTTTGACAATCATTCAGTAAGTAGAATGTGCTTTTGCCGAATGTTTGTCAATCTGTGCTAAAAGTGATGAATAATTTGGGAGAGATACAAGACCAAGCTTGCTTAGAGAGGCAACCTTATGCTACTTATTAGTCCTTACAGTTGTCGGTTAAAGCTGTGCCGATATTAAACTTATGAGTTTGAATTAGTGCTTGGAATCATATTGTCATATATTCATGTGTTCTTCTGACTTTATAGTGTCAGAAAAATGAAATTCTGACTTATTCATTGCAGTAGCTTTTGTGGGTTGCAAGTCACAACAAAAGTTTAACAGCCTTTACCCTGGAGTGAGATGGAAAATACCAAAAAATCAATACTACAAAACAGCAGATAAACCAAGTGACATGAACCCACTTGAGCTCTCTCCTTGAAACATGTGCTTTTATCTGTAGTGTGACATAAAAGCTATCAATGTATGTCAGATTTATCTTTAACTATAATGGTTATTGTAAAAATATTTTATTTATTTGTTTATATAAAGATGATTAGGGGTTAATTTAAAATGATTTATATGCTTATTTTAATAAATATCAAGGTCTATAAGCAAGATATTTAGTGTCTCTATCCCCTTGCTTGTTGAATATACATTTCATATGTATGCAAACACACTGCTTGATACTTTATACTTCTCTTTAAGTAAAAGTCTACACCCACAACACTGATTATTTGCCGTACTAACCTTTAGTTTACATTGTGTTAGTCTTAAGGTAGTAGGTAAATAGATAAGCCCTATGTTGCACACTGTCTAAAATGCTTGAGGTTACATCAGTTACCCTTTATAGTTTTTCACTGCCTCATAGATGAAACGGACAGGTTGTGAGAACTGCCCTTAGCTCTCTGCATTGTACACTATAATGCTTTACGATGATGAATTAGTGTTCATGTTTCGATCACTTGCTCGTCTGTTTTTTGTCCTAGCAGGTGGTGAGAGTCATGGGGGCGTTCCTAGACAAGCCCAAGACGGAGAAGCACAATGCACACGGTGAGGGCAATGGCCTGCGCTATGGCCTGAGCAGCATGCAAGGATGGCGTGTGGAAATGGAGGATGCACATACAGCCACTGTGGGCTTACCACATGGCCTTGACGACTGGTCTTTTTTTGCTGTATATGATGGCCATGCAGGCTCACGTGTGGCCAACTACTGCTCCAAGCATCTGCTAGAACACATTGTGGCAGCAGCACCAGCCGGCGAGCTAGGCCGCAGTGTGGAGGCGGTGAAGAGCGGCGTGCGTGCTGGCTTCCTGCGCATTGATGAGCACATGCGTGGCTTTGCCGACCCGCGCAATGGCCTTGATCGCAGCGGCTCCACGGCCGTGGCTGTACTGCTTTCACCCGATCATATGTACTTCATCAATTGTGGTGACTCACGTGCGCTGCTTTGTCGTGATGCGCGTGTTCGCTTCTCCACACTCGACCATAAGCCATGTGACCCACGTGAGAAGGAGCGCATCCAGAATGCCGGTGGGTCCGTCATGATCCAGCGTGTGAATGGCTCTCTGGCTGTGTCACGTGCTTTGGGCGACTATGACTACAAGTGTGTGGAGGGCAAAGGCCCCACCGAGCAGCTGGTTTCTCCTGAGCCTGAGGTATTTGAGATTCCCCGTGTGCCAGAAGAGGACGAGTTTGTGGTGCTGGCCTGTGATGGAATATGGGATGTGATGAGTAATGAAGAGCTGTGTGCCTTTGTGCGTGCCAGGCTAGAGGTGTCTGATGACTTGGAAAAAGTGTGCAATGAGGTGGTGGACACATGCCTTCACAAGGTAGATGATCTTCCTTCCTGTTGGGAAATTGTTTGCTTTTATCTCAGTCATTGTGTAGTGCTAGGAGTTGTTTCACTGCAATACTTAGATTTCTTTTCTAATCTATCACATGCTAATGTGTGATTCAGACCATAATTTCACTTTTCCCTGGGCTAAGAAAAGAAGGAAAGCACAATTATACGTACATAAAGAATAGATCCCCAAGGGTGGCTGGCAGCTATTAAGGAGATACATATTTTGTGCAGTATATTTGTGCATATTTTTATAAAATGTTTATGAATTATTTATTGAAAGAATTGTTTTAGTGTAGTGTAGAGTTTTCTTGTTATAAACATTCCACGTGATTTGTGGCCTTTCTTCACTTATAAACTGACCACAAAATTCAAGAAACTTAGAATTTTATTTTTATCAAACAATATTTCCCCTTATTCTATTCTGAAAAAAGCCAAAGCTGACTGTAGTAGATTAGGCAGAAAAAAATGTTGAACTATTCATGTTTAGATGGATTGAATTTTGAATTGAATTTGAATAGAAAAGCCTTTTTTTTCTGTTCTGGAGTCTTAGTAGGAAATTTAAATTTCTCTTCTTCCTACAGGGAAGTCGAGATAATATGAGTGTTGTGTTAGTGTGTTTGCCAAATGCACCCAAAGTATCAGAAGAAGCAGTGAAGAGAGACGCTGAGTTGGATAAGTTCCTTGAATCTCGTGTGGAAGGTGAGAGAATTCTTTAAAACTTATTTAAAGCTCACATAATGAACTTAAAGCAAAACAGTGCTTGTCATGTCTGTGTGTCCTGAAAAATCATCTTCCGTCTTAAAATGTTGCGTGTGTATATGAACTGAAGGCAGGTATTTACACCATACAAAACCAGCTACACATAATTTTCGACAAAGCCAAATCAATGTCATGTTATGATCGCATGTCATCACATTAAACACATTTTTAAACTAAATGTCTACATTAGATTTTGCAAAAGAGAAGAGGATAAAGAGCCAGAAGATAATATTGCTTTGTACACATTTGGTAGTTATTGCTAGTATTTAACTGAACAAATTTGGCAGGACCCCACTGGGAGAACACAGCAGACCTGGGAATTTTGTTCTTGCTCATAGTGCCCATGGTGCTTTGGATAGACAGTTTAAAGGAACAGCAATGCTTACTCAGTGCCTGTACTGCTCTGCATGTGTTTCTAATCCACTCGACAGAAAGCACAAATTTTAAGCGTATAATTTCAAAAGCATTCTACAGAAGTGAAATTTGTGCATCTTGCTTCGAACCCCCAAAACACTTGAGCTGGCAAACAAGTTGTAGGCTGCTTTTCCCTCCTGGCCTCCAATCAAGGAAAGAACAAAATGTTGACATTCTCAAAGCATGTTTACATGATATCTGCATTGAATCTTTTAGTTTAAATATGGCATGGTGGCACTATTAGCACGTACCACCTGACTGCTGTTTAATTACGTTTACATGTTAGCCAAGGACGCATTCTTAATTTCTGTGGATCAGTGTGGTGGGGGTTTTCACCACAGGGCCACAAGCCATAATTGTCATGCAGGTCTGCTAATTTGTTAACTGAAAATAAACCCAGTAGGCAGACTTGTAAAACAAGTTGTTCAACACTGAAACGTTCTCTTGCCCAGTGGAACAGCTAATAAATGTATTACTTGTCCACTCCTGTCTTTTTTTCTGTAATTCAATAGCCTGACATCGCTGATTTTGGTTTTCCTTTTTTCGCCTGTCCTTCCCTTTTCTTTCTTGCATGCTGCACATATTTTGGCAAGCAGATGCGCGTTAAATGTAGTTTTGTGGGTTATGTAAACGCATGGGTTTGAATGTTGGGTCATGGTTGGGGTAATAATGTGGTAATGTTTGGCTGCATGCTGAGAAGGCCTTTGGGAGACGTCAGCACTGTTCCACCAACTAGGAATGTGCTGGCTGAACATTCAACTGGCACCAGGCCCAGAGCAGTCTAACTGAGCTGCAGGGTACCCTTCATTTCCCCTGTCCATTTTCACTGTGTCCCCTTGACTGTGTCACTTGCCATTCACAAAGTTTATACACCAAATTTTTACCTCAGGTTCTTTAAGATTGCTTGGGAAATCTTTTTATGTGAGTGGTTTCTTTATTTCTGGCTGTCCTTTCAGTGTTTCCAAACTTAGCTGCAGTTTGTTCTATTTGTACTTTTTATTTAACCTGTCATCTGTACGCTCTCATTCAGAACTCATCGAGAAAGCAGGGGAAGAGGGAATTCCTGATCTGGTACATATCCTGAGGAACCTTGCCACAGAGAATATCCCTAACCTCCCACCAGGGGGAGGCCTCGCCAGCAAGTGAGCATGCACACGCACATACACTCATGTTCAGTCAAACACCTAATCCAGTGAATGGCAAAGTAGAAAAGTTTATACTATTTGCCAGTGTGCTAGAGATATGTTAATTTGACCTACACTGTTGATTGAATTTTTACCTTTCTTTCTACATTCCCTGCACCTTATTCTTGTACTATTCACAGCTTTGATTTCGAACATCACCAAATGTACACTGAATTGGTCTGGGGAGCTTCCTAAGGACAGTTCCTTTTAAAAAATAAATGGTTTTGATCAAATCTGCAACACTCACAGAAGCTTTGAACAGTGATGCCTGTGAGAAAATGAGTGTCATTTCTTTCATTGCAGGCACAGTGTTATTGAGGCTGTGTATAACCGGCTCAATCCCCAAAGAGACGATGATGGGGTAAGTGAGCGTTTTTTTCTGACCTTAATCCTTTTGTTGTACTCCCATTAATACTGTATGCATTATACACAGCAGTAGTGTAGGGGAGACCGGGTATGGTTGTAACACCACCACTTCCACCAATTAGGAATAAGGTAGGAGTCATCTGATCATATCAGTGTTTACCTGCTTCCTTCCAAATCGCACATGGTAGTCGTCAAGGCTGGAAACACATGCATGCAGATTCTACAGAGAAAAATATAATTTTAAAAATAAAATAAAGAATAAAAAATAAAAGAAAGTAGCTATTTTGACCAAGAAAATGTTTTGTTTAGTACTTAAACTATTGCAGTTATAATCATATGACTTATATTAGAGGAAAAATTATTATTTTTTTTTTCCCAGGCCAAATGTGCTGCACATTTCCCCTGCTAATGTCAAGCCACTGAGCTAATACAGCTAGCTAAACAATGGCTGACAGGGGTGGGGTTGGTTGTAACACATCTTACATCATAACAGACAGACCAAATATGTAAGAAAGAGTATCGCAGGAAAAAATAAAGGAAGGCAAAAGAAAAAGGAGTGAGACCACAAAGAAAATTTTGAAAACCAATGCTGAGGATTCTGAAACCTCGAATGACGAAAACATTTGTGGTGTTTGTATGGAGCCATATGGAAGCTCAAAGCCGACGGAAGTGCGGGTAAAATGTGCCCAGCGCAGTCTTTGGGCTCACCAAGCCTACACTCCAGGGTTACCGGCATTCATTTGTCACCACTGTGACTCTGATTAAGAATAGACAAACAATGACATTGTTTTTGGTTTAGACCTACATGTTCTTTGCGCAGGTATATTGACAGAGCGTTCAATAAGCATACGTATCGTTAAGGAAGTTTGTTCTAGTAGACAAATTTACACACACACAGAGCCACATACTGTACAAGAACACAAACACAGTCTGTGATACTATTGCAGGCGCTTGATTTGGTGCCATTTGTAGTCAACAAATGTGGGTACTTTGTAAAATAGAATAGAATTCTAACTCAAAAATTCGGAGTTACAGGTGTTGAAGCAACAAGTGTTACAACCTGGTCTCCCCTATACGGAGTACTACCATTAGTTTTAGTAAGCTCACAAGGAGACTGCGCTACACTGGCTTTCTCTCTCTCTTGCTCTTGCTCTCTCCCTCTCTCCCTCTCTCTCTCTCTCTCTCTCTCTCTCTCTCTCTCTCTCTCTCACACACACACACATACAGTCTGTTCAAACAGCCCCACAGCTGCACTGAGCTCATCTCTCTGGACAACTGCAACAAAGCACAAAGGCTGAGATCACCATACCAAAAAAAACCCACCCCCACACACTAAGAACACGAGTAACCCAACAAGGAAAAAGTTTTCAACAAACAATGCAGCCAAGTGATGCACTGATAACGTGTGTGTGACACGGGTTTGCAGAATCAGCTTAAAAACACAACTACGTCACTGTGTATTTATGGTTATAAACAGGAATTTAGTCTGTGCCCAAATGCTTGAATTTCTTTTTATGAGCACCGAATAATAGGCTTTTATGTTTGTTGTAGACTTGTGTATTCTGTTCATTTATAGGATAATTCACTGTACATTTAAACAGGATCCAGGGATACTTTACAGCAGTAAAAGAAGTGTGGATTAACATTTGTTCTCAAGCTTACTAAAGATCAACCAGTTAGCTAAAAAAAACAATACAGTGACAGAATGTAAACTAATTTCAGGAAACAGGATGACAAGGATGTTTTCAATAGACTTGATTCTTCCATGCATTTAGAATTTGGTAGAATTTAGAACAGCTTTTGGTTTGTGCTGACATGATTTTTAAGATCTGAGATCATAGCTACTCAGGCTTGGTGTTAGGATCCCATGAGAGCTTGTCTGAGGTATGACAGTTTTTATTTACAATTATTAATGGTTTTTTATTATTAGTAATGCAGTTCTAAGCAAGATAAATGAATTTATGGAATAACTGTCTATGTTCTCGTTTTAATCAAAGTGGCTTTTTTTACTGAACGCTGGCAGCATGAAGAGAGTCATGACTGACACATGCTTGTAGTAAATGCCAAAGCTTCAGAAAGTAAAGTTGTAGAAGTGAAAATGGCTTAATTATTGGATTAACAGACTTTGTGATCTTACACAGTGGTAGGCTTCATAACATTTACCTATATTTGTAATTTGCTAATCCATCTTAAGAAAGCACAGAACTGAATGCTTGTCACCACTGTAAATACAGTCCCAGGCCTAGTCCTCACACTGGAAGTGGTGATTGCAGAATGTCTGAATTTGCAGAGATGGTCATGACTAGCTTTGAGGACTCTGAGGTCTGAATCTTGATAGAAGTTTTTATTTAACTACGTGGCCTGTCTCCAGTTGGCAAATTTAAAACGGAAATAACGAGGTCCTGATAATCTGGCAAAATGCAAATACTACAGCAGGAGCCTTGTTTTGTCACTTTTATGCAAAAGTACAGATGCTATGTACAGTGTAAAAAGGTATCTAATTCCTGTAGTGAATATAAAAGAAGTGTCATTTGGCTGGGACTCTTGCTCAGTCTGTGTATCTATGGATGGACTTTTTCATCTAGTTTATTATATGATATGGACAGTATATTACTGGCAGTAGTCTCTCCTTGACTAAGTGCTGATCAGAGTGATCTATGCTTGTATGCAAGTTGTTTAGCTGTCTCCCACTTACTGTGCTCTCGTTACTGCATTAAATTAGGGATACTGTTACACAGTTAATGTTGAGAGTTTGTATCCTGACACTAAGTGTTCTGTGACAAAGCACAGTTGTTTACTCAGCTAGGGGTTTTCTCAAATTAGCTAATTTACAATTAATAATCAGAGAGGGCATGAAAACGCATTTTCTTTACCAATACTGAAACCTTGAGTATCAGCCAGGTCCCAGGTAATCCAAATAAAGGGTTTCTTGAAAGTGACTATGCTTTAAAATGATTTTTACACTTGAATTTAAAAAATTTAATATATATGTAAATACAGGGTGCCCCAGGTCTCGATATATAGGGGAAATTATCACTTTTTGTCTTCTTAAATATTCATGTTTAGTTGACATTTTATTTGTGTGTGTGTGTGTGTGTGTGTGTATGTATGTATGTATGTATGTATGTGTATATATATATATATATATATATATATATATATATAATCAATCACCCCAGTCCAATTCCAGTCATGTTTGTCTGATACCGATACTGGGTATCAGAACAGTGTCATTTATATAAATAATCAAAATGTACCATTCTAGGACACAAAGCCTTTGCAAAAGAGACATTATAATTCTAATGCATGTTGTGTAACTAGTGTTTTGGCCCATTAGCCAACAATATAGTTGCTTAGCAGTGGCTTTATTTATTTATATAAATATTTTTAATAATCTTTTAACCTCCAACACATTTATAAACCATATAATATATACATAGCTTAGGCTGTCAAAAACAGCCTTTTTTTTTTTTTATTTTTAAAGATCAGTTTCAAGGCACATCCTCCTCTGTGTAGGCATGTGCCTATATTCCGATATTTGACACAATTGTCCATCACTGTTGTTACTGTCTCAGCATTTAAGATAAAGATAATAGTTAATGAAGACAAACGTAACATAATTCTGTTTTAGGTTTAAACTTCAAACAGCTATCAAAAGCTATGCTTTTAGCTAGTAAATTACTAAAATAATACAGCCTAGAACATTGTTAAAAGAAATTTATTATTATTATTTACTATTTTCTTTAGCAGCACAGTGTTGACCGTAGTTCCAACTGTAATTCAAGTGATGGGTTTATATTAATGCACTCCTACTAATGTGTTATCATTTCTAAAGTAACTGCTCATTCATTGGGTCTTGCATGGCAAATGAGCCACATAATCCAAGTCTTGTAATAAATAGGTAAAAACTACAAAACATGTACTTAGTTTTATGGTGAAGCATCTGCAACAAGTTGTTTTAATGCCAAGAGAAAAGACGTTAAAAAGAGAGGCTGGTGAACGAATGACCTTTTATAGCTACCATAACGGAACTTGTGTTGCTGCATTTCTAAAGCACTAAATGTAACTTTTAATGGTTTAAAAGCATGATTTATTTCTCATGAATAAACTGAACATTTGATTCCTCCCAAAATGCTGTGGTATACACTGAATAAAACACTTGATGTTAGAGGAAATAAATCATCCTCTGGTTGTTTTAAGGGTTTATTTTTTCTTTTGTCTTTTTTCCTTAATAACTAACTTTGTCCATTTCTTCCTTCTGCTACCTCTGTTTCTCTCTCTAGAATGCTGCAGACCTGGAGGACCCCTGGTAGCTGCCCACCATGAGGGCCTATGGCCTTAAAGGATTCCTCTGTTTACGAGACACCCTTCATACTTTTGTTCCCCCCCTTTTTATGAAATTTACAGTTTAATTTTGGGTCATCAGTAATAATTTGAAGTCCAATGGCAAACAGTTTGCCCAACAGGATTACAAACTACATTTTTTTTTTGGCAAAAACTTATGAGGGGAAAAAGAACTTTAGCTTTAGAAAGTACAAATCAAACCGTAAAGACAGATTTTGTGTCCCCTATCCCCTTTTGTGGTTGTTGGTGTTCTTGTTGAAACTTGGCTATGGAGCAGTGCACGCCCATAAGCGTTGTGGTGCCTTTTTCTAAGCAGCTACGGATGGGGAAACTTGGGCTGGTGGCTGTTTCATAGCTTTCACACCCTGAGCACAATAGAGCCACCAGGCAACTCGAGACCACTGCTACACTCTCGAACCTGGGGGATATGGACCATCATTAGCTTTAATCAGGATTTCCATGACTGACTATTGCATGTGGAACATGTGTGGAGGACTTGCTACGTTACTACATAACCTGTGTGGAAAAGTTTGAAGCTTGACAGCTTTTTTGCACCTTTTACACCTGACTGCCAATCCACATGTGCTCTGACAGATGCTAAAGGAGATGGACTGCATCAATATTACTTCAGTCTGCAGTTTAGCAATTTGGTTGTTATAAGCTTTTAAACCTGCTGTTTCAGAGAAAATATATATATATATATATATATATATATATATATATATATATATATATATATATATATATATATATATATATATAAAAATTCTAATTCATATATTTTTCCTCCTTGAGTACAGTGTCATTTATGGCTTACTGTTTAAGAAGCAATAGAGGTGACAAAGGTTAATTAATTTGTTATTCTTCTGTGTGAAATCACTAGGGTTTGATGTCACCCCGTCCCCTTCTTTCTTTCTTTTTTTTTTTTTAAATAAAGGCTTGATGAGATAGTAAAGAACCATCAGCTGTTTTATATTCACATGTAATTCTTCAATTCCCAGTAATTGAAATTCTGTTGGCTCGACCTTACTAAATAAATGTCTGTAAACATATCAGAGGTTTATCGATGACACACCAGATGACTGTTGGCTCACATCCAGGTTTTTCAGTTTTTACCAAGTTATCGAGCCTGAAAGTTGGCCTGATTTGGATGACATTGAAATGAAAGTTGAACAATGAACATGCAAATAATAGCCATCTCACTTTCCTCTATTAACAATTTTGTGTGTGAGAGAGAGATTAATGAAGTAATGTAATATGTGAAATATTTAAAGGGAAATGACAAAGATGCTGTTTAACATCCTCTGTAATTCCAGAGGTTTTATGTTCAGAACTTAGTTTTGTTTAAACTTTATTAAACTAACTTTTGTGCCAGTATGAAATTATATTTGAAAGTATTCTATAAGAAATTGAAGATGACTATCAGCAAAAATGACAGTTTATTGGATTTATTTTATTCTTCCCCCAGTTATAATGTTCTTGATTTGTTCCCATTTTACAGCAGCCTCTAAAGGGTGATCAAAAAACTTTCACGTGATTTGTCATGGAATGACCAGCATGCATGTGGCTGTGTGTTGGCCAGCATATGAAGAAGGAGATTATTTTGAACATACTGAGATCTTGGTTCCCAGTGAAGCCACACTACTTCTCTGTTCAAATCTTCTCTTTCATATCTCTGCCTTCCCCCAGTTTTGACTTTTACAATGGACAACAGAACTCCTAATCCACCTGCCTCCCTCCTCCCCTCAGAGTGTATTGTAAAATTACATGATTTATTTTTTTTTTTCTGTTTTTGTTTGCTTAGCTGAACATGAATACAAGCTTTATGATGAATTTGCGTATTATTTTTAAACTTGCCGTACAAGTGTAATACTTTTGTTTTGCTCAAATGCATTTTCAAGAGTCACAGATGACTGCAGTCGTGGCTAATGGTGAACTCGAGCAGAACAATAAAGATCAACTAAAAAGCTGTTACTCATTTTGTATTCTAGTGTTCGATTGCTTTATGCAAGTCTTCAGCTGGGATTTTATTCTTTGGAATATTCTCTAAAAACACTGTAAAAGATTGACCTAGTAAATGTAAAAGTCTTTTCTGATGTTGATTTTCACATCTTTAACTATTGCTTTGAATATTACACTGGTAATAATTAAAATCTGTACTTTTCCCAAGGACACAGACTTCTCTAGTTTTAGGTATTTTAGAAGTCTGACTTGAAATGCTACATTATTAACCCCTCAACAATGATTTAACACTACGGTTGCCAGCTATGGCACTACTTAACGAAGTACTTACTTTTTAGGTAAGAAATAAGAAATCTTAAAATTTCTAAACTTGTTCTGCTGTTTAACGACGTGAACCTGGGTAAAAATAATGATTATTGATGCATTTGTATGAAGTTAAGATGTTATGAGTCAATGGCCCAATAAATGACTGTGAATAATATGCTTTTCATAATGCATTACATTTAGGTCTGTTTGCTGTGGAGAGTGCTTGAGCTCAAAACGTTCAGATTACACGAAAACTGTGATTTATTACATTCACTTTGTCATTAAGCAGAACAAAAGTACAAAGCCAAAAAGGAATTTAGACCGAAAGTAAATGACAGCCAGCAGCATTGTGGAAATGGTAGAAAGTAGATAATGAGGTAGAGTGGCTGTAAAGTGCAAAGTGACCTGCAAATAAATGTGTAAATGACTCAGGAGACATGGATGAACGTACTGTAATTAAAGTCGGAACAATACAGTGACCAAATGTTCAAAGTGCATTGAAATGAGTGCAACTTAAGATAAGGTGCTGATAGGAGAATGTGCAAGACTTTGCAAGCTGTTTAGTGTGTGTAGAGGAGAAGTGCTAGTTGATCTGAGTGCAATCCACGCTAGCGGTTGGGAAATGGGGATTAGTGGTGTGATAGTTGAGTAAGTTGAATTCTTTGCCTACTGCTATGGCAGTGGAGGCTCTTGAAGTGCTTCCTCAGTGGAAGAAGAGGGAGCAGACTGTGGCTGGGTTGTTTCACCCATCATAGACAATGTCTGTGATACATAGATGTCTGTGCTAGGCTCCAGTGAAGTATATAGACACCTTCTAGAGAGAGACTAAGCAGCCATCATTCCACACAGGTGCAGTTTTTCAATATGCGCTCAATGGTACAGTGATGCAAGCTGCTCAAGACGTCAAGATACTAAAGCACTTTCTTGATCAGTGTAGCTGTGCTGATGGCCCAGATGTGGCCCCAAACATGTAGACACCAAGGAAATAGAATTTTCTTTGACTAAATTCAACATGGCCTGTGAATGTACAGTGCTTTAAGCAGTGTATGTGTATTATAAATGTAAATTGGGAGGACAGACTTGGCGAGAATTCGGTCGTTAAGGTTTTCTGTGAATTTCTCACTAATATATGAGTTAGGGCAAGTTTTGTAGTTAACGCTTCTCTATCACACGAAAGCTACCAAACAATCGAAGGCTATCCCATACTTCCTCTGATGCCACAGTGTAGCATAGCCCTCTGAAGAAAGTCCTATCTGCTTAATTCTCTATGCATGAGCTGACAGACACCCACAATTGGCAGTGATCGCTGGTAAAAGGTAAAAAGAGAATACACCCCTCCTATCCTGAGAGCATAGGCAATTTTGTTCTCTAGGACTCCCGGCCATGGACTGCTGTGACATTGTCGGGAATAAAATAGTATGAAAAATCATAATTTCTATCTATTCTATAAATTTCCTGTCAAACACCAAATGTAATGTAATCCTTAAACCTAATACATTTAATGTGATGGAAATCTCTTCTTTTTCATTTTACATATGAAAAGATTTTCATATCTTATAGATTTGTGACACACGTGATAATGAATGAATCTTTGCATTCTACATATGAATACCCTTAAATATAACTATGCACAAAATCATAATTCACAAAATAATTTTTTGAATTTGTACATAAATAGTAGATAGTAAGTAGTCATGGGTCAGTATTAAAACAAAACCTTAAGCCTGTTATTTTATGATTCCAATCGTTTGAATATGGTGCACGTAGAAATACATACAAATCTGCATATCTTCTTTTTCTAAGTTGGTATAGTTATCAGTTCCTTTAAAAGCTATCCATGCTCAGCAAAAACTGATATGAAGTGAAAATCTAGCCTTTCTCTGTTACCCTCTCAGCCAGATTTGATACTAAGTAATGTGAGACTATCATCAGTGCTGGTTTACATGAAGAATAAAACATGGTATTCAAGTATCTGTTATTTTGGCAGTGGTGTAAGGGGAATAAAACATTTCAGGATGTTCGTTTCAAGGTGCTATATTGATGAAAGACTAGTCTGAGTGCCCATGCTGACTCCTGTCTATCACCAACAATGCCTACAAATGGGCACATCAGACCTGGACCATGGAGCAAGGGGAAAAGGTGACTTGATCTGATAAATCACTTTTTCTTTTACATCATGTATATGTCCATGTGCATATTCATTGCTTTCCTGGGGAAGACATGGCAACCAGGAGGCACTATGGGAAGAGATCTGTGCTATGTTCTGCTGGGAAACCTTTGGTTTTGGAATTCATCTGGATGTTACTTTGACATGTACCACCTACCTAAATATCACTGCAGACCAAGTAAACCCCTTCATGACAACGGTATTCACTGATGCCAGTGGCCTCATTCAACAGGACCCTGTGACACTGCGGAAATTGTTCAAGAATGGATTTAAGAACACGACTCAGTTCAAGGAGTCCAAATTGTCCAGATTTCACTTCGATCAAGCATCAGTGTGAAGTGCTGGATAAACAAGTCAGATCCTTGGTGGTCCCAATTCACAACTTAAAGCAGTGGTGTCCAATCTTATCCGGAATGGGTGCAGGTTTTCATTCCAACCAAGCAGAAGCCACACCTGATTCCACCTGTTTAATCAGTTGTTCTTGGCTTTTAGTAGACTCTGGTGTGTCTTCTGCTTGGTTGGAATGAAAACCTGCACCCACACCGGCCCTTTGTGGATAAGATTGGACACCACTGACTTAAAGGATCTAATGATGACTAATGATACTACAGAACTATTACATCTTTCATGTCTCCATGCCATCGAGAGTCACAGCAAATGGGGGACTTACACAATATTAGACATGTTTTAATGTTATGGCTGATCGGTGTATGTCTTTCCTGGGAGTTTGGATTCAGACAGTGAGGACATTTTCCTCTTGGTTGCTACGGTTAGCACAGCTAGCAACAGAAATACAAAAAAAGGACTAAACGCAGTCCGTGTGCGAGTGTGTGCGTGTTAAAAGGGGGGTGGAGTGAAGGACAGGCTGCCAACTCTGGCCTTGAGCAGGTAAACACTGCAGGGTACAAAAGAGCTCGTCTTTTACGCGCAGTCTCATTCGATGGCGCTGAAACTCCACAAGCAAAATGAGCTTAACCCGAGATAACAAAAACTCCTCTGTTGAGCTAAAGGAATATATCGAAAATCCGGCTTTTCAGGATGATGAAGAAGAGGAAGACAACCCAAGTTCCATTCGCGTCTCGGCGAGCGCAGAGGAAAGCGCGTACACGCAGATCAAACCGTACGCCGGGATGCCCAAAGAGGTCCTTCTGTTATACTCCAGTCAAACTCGATACCGAATACCGAGAGAAATCCTCTTCTGGCTGATTATAGCGTGCACCCTGGCGCTCATAGCGCTCACCATCACACTTATAGCCCTTTCTCCAGCCTGCCTGAGCTGGTGGCAAACATCCCCGGTGTATCAGATCTACCCCCGATCATTTAAAGACTCCGACGGAGACGGTGTCGGAGACCTCAACGGTAAAGACCTGCGCTAAACTATACTTAGAATAAAGTAAACTAACAGGCTTAAGATGTCAGAGAGAAATCTGCTTATTACTAGAGAAGTGTCGTGGCTATAGGATGTGGTAGACTAGTGGTTAAGGTGTTGGATTACTACTCGGAAGGTTGAGAGTTCGAATCCCAGGTCCACCAAGGTGTCACTGCTGGGCCCCTGAGCAAGGCCCATTATAATCCTCAGTTGTATAAATTGAAATAAATTGTAAGTCACTCTGGATAAGGACATCTGCTAAATGGTGGAGATGTAAATATCAGAAAACATCTCTGTTACAAAAAAAAAAAAAACATTTTATTACAAGAAAACATCTGGATTGTCCAAGAAAAGTGTTGTTACTAGAAAAATAAATACATGATGATGATGATGATTAGAAAGATATCTGTTCACATTCTCAAATCACAGGCTACAATTTGGCAAGATTGATATTACATGCACATAAACATTATAATTTTTTGTGTAATAACAAAGAAATGTATCTCATATTACAAAGATGTTGATGGGAATTTCATCTCATTCTTCTGTGGCAGCAATGCATGTCCATAGTCACCAGTGTCATTAGAACAATGGTTAGGACATGGTTCAACTGGTGTAAATGGGATAGCAGTCCTTTCTTGCTTTTAAGAAATAAACAAAGAATAAGAAGAAAAAGTTATCTATTTTGGGTTTATGATTTGACCTTTGGATTTAAACGAAACTTGATGTCTAGAAGCGACACAGAATGATTACAACCTTAAGATCTGTTTGGAAATGAATGGTGTTGCGTATTTAAACTCAGGGATTAGATTAGAAAACCACTGACAGGTGAAGTAAATAACATTTATTATCTGATTACAAAAGCAACTGTCAAGCTGTGGGATATATTAAGCAGTAAATGAACAGTTGGTAAAGTTCATGGCTGATTGGTGTTTATTTAAACATTAAGCGAGTTCTATAGTGTGTTCTTGAGTTAAAAAATATAAAGTAACTTTCAATTTAAAGGTGTGCACAGTTATGTACACTATTGTTATAGAATTTTTTTTCTTCTATTTTCTGTATTATCTGAGAACATCTATAATTCATAATTTTGCCATATATAGATTTGGCTATTTTCTTTATTTTCTTTATGTTGAATTTCTTCCTGACCTGAAATAGGAACTGCAAACTTCTGGCTCTTTATTGTACTCTGGGAAAACAGTTGTAATACAGGCAAAGGGGAAGCCTTGCCTGTTTTACTGCTATTGCAATCCTCCTTATAGGTGGCAGAGGAATAAAAATTACAATCTGCTATATAACAATACCAAGGATGACTGTAATATTCATGTTTAGGCCTGTAGTCTAGCAAAACAGACAAAGCCTGTAAATAACAATGAGTGCATGTTATTAATATAGACATGTCTATTTCTCTGTAAAAAAAAAAAAGGCAAACTGCTCTGTAAACATGCACACCTTGAAGTTAATCTTTCCTAGTGTATCCTACATCCTACATCACAGCACTGAGTTCATTGAGTTTACACATATTCAGATGTAATAGATCATTTTCTGCACAGCTTAAACTGTTTTTATGTTCCATAAAAAGTCCATGTCATAGTTGTATTTGAGAGCCAGTTGTGCCACTAACTAGAAGATTCTCTACTATGATGATTGTAATGTAATGGCAATAAAGATAAGCTTGGACATGTAAAAAAAATAAAAACTTGCTGTGCACATGATATATATATATATATATATATATTTATCATATGCTTGTATGCAGGCATCAAAGAAAAACTGAGCCATTTCCAGTACTTAAATGTCAAAGCAATCTGGATCAGTCCTTTCTATAAGTCTCCCATGAAGGATTTTGGCTACGATGTAGAAGACTTCAGAGATATCGATCCTCTCTTTGGAACCATGGCGGACTTTGAGGACCTGCTGTCCAGCATGCATAGCATGGGTGAGCATATCTAATCGAAAACCTTTAAAAGGTTTCATACATACAAATACTGTGATTTTTTTTGGAGTTGTGTCCTGTCCGAATGTAATAATTGTGACTGCGACAGGTCTGAAACTGATCATGGACTACATTCCCAACCACACTAGTGATAAGCACGTCTGGTTCCAGCTAAGCCGTAACCGCACCGAATACTATTCTGACTTCTACATCTGGGTGAACTGCACCGAGGACAGACCGCCTAATAACTGGGTATGAACATCCCCACTACAAACATGCAGAAAGACTAATTTTACCATCATTGTTTTTATTATTATTGTTGCCTGTTAATCTTTTCATTACTTTAATCCATTCCTTCATCTTTAGTTGATGTTTTATTCTGGTTAGGGCCTCAGAGTACCTTTTATTATAACAATCTTCATAATCATTATTGTTTGAAATCAAGGGGGGCATGATGGTTTAATTTGCTTTGCACCTCTGGGTTGGGGCTTTAATTCCTGTTTGTTCTGTATGTGTGGAGTTTGCATGTACTCCCTGTGCTTTTTTGGTTTCCTCTGGGTACACAGGTTTCCTCCCCCAGTCCAAAGACGTGTGTTGTAGGCTGATTAGCATCTTTAAATTGCCTGTAATGTGTGAGTATGTGGAGGGCACGGTGGCTTAGCCTCGTTCGCCTCACACCTCCAGGGTTGGGGGTTCGATTCCCGCCTCCGCCTTGTGTGTGTGGAGTTTGCATGTTCTCCCCGTGCCTCGGGGGTTTCCTCCGGGTACTCCGGTTTCCTCCCCGGTCCAAAGACATGCATGGTAGGTTGATTGGCATCTCTGGGAAATTGTCCGTAGTGTGTGATTGTGTGAGTGAATGAGAGTGTGTATGTGTGCCCTGCGATGGGTTGGCACTCTGTCCAGGGTGTATCCTGCCTTGATACAGGCTCCCCGTGACCTGAGGTAGTTCGGATAAGAGGTAGAAAATGAGTGAGTGAGTAAGTGAGTGAGTGTGTGTGAGTATGTGTGAATGTGCCCTGCGTCGTGTTTGTACCCCTTCCATGCTATCCCCTGCCTTGTCCCCCCGATTACCCAGGGATAGCCTTCAGCAGTTCAGAAATTGCCTGGATGTTTGGAATGAACTTTCTATGCAATAACACAGACCATCTCATTAAAACATTCCAACCACAATTTAATGCATGATACATCCTCAGGTGAGTGTGTTTGGGAACTCCAGCTGGACGTATGACCCGGTTCGTGGACAGTGCTACCTCCATCAGTTCCTCAAAGAGCAGCCAGATCTCAACTTCCGTAACCCCGACGTCGTGAAGGAGATGACGGTAATGATACACACAGCAACCCACAGTAACTCTGTTGTAGTGTTACCATGGCACTAGTAATAGGAGCATTTTAGTAAGATCTGTATACACTTTAAGGTCATCACTAAACATGGCACCACGATGAACTTACTGATGCTGAGAAAGACAAGGTGAAAGAGAGAGCAGGCAGATTGGCGCAGTGTCTGAATGAATGAGAGGATGTGTTGTGTAATACCCTGCAGGCTGACATCTTCTCGGGTGGTTTTCAAGTCACAGTAGCCTCTTTATCTCTGGCTCACAGGCATACAGTGTCTCACCTGATGAGCTTAACATCCCCACATGCCAAAGTCTTCAAAGGTAGCAAACACAAGCAGGGTCAAGTGTACAAGCAGCTTTGCATTTGACCCCAGCTGTGTTTCAAATTCAGTGTTATCAGCTGTGGAATGATGTGGTTTACTGTATGGGTCTCTTCCTCTTACAAGCTAACATGCAATTCTTAATGGAAGTATACACGCATTTTGCATCTATTCATTGTTTTAATGACTGACTATTTAACAGTCCTTAGAGAAATCTTGACTTTTACAGATCATTATCATATGTTTCTTTCCAAGCTACAGTTTACAGTTTCCCTTTGTTTTTCTTTAACAGGATGTAATCCATTTCTGGTTAAAGAAGGGGGTGGATGGGTTTCGCATGGATGCTGTCAAGCACATGCTTGAAGCGACGCATTTGAGGAACGAACCCCAGGTTGATCCTGAACAACCTCCTGTGAGTCATTATACAGTCTTTTACTGCAAACCAGTTATTATCTTCATCCCGTGTAATACCAGGTGGCCACATCTCTGGACAGCTCTATTAATAGATATAGTATTTATAGCTTAACATTGTACCTCTCATTATAGCTGTCTAATGCTTGGGCTCACTATTCATGTCTCATGCCCCCCCAATTCCACAATCCCCAAAATTCCTAAAAGAATTTCTGTGTTAACGTTTTAATGAGGTTGAAAAGCACTTTAAAGAAAACTAGCACTGTATGTGACTTTGTTCTCAGAGCAGTCAGGAGATTACTGGTACATACTTCCCTGGATTTTAGCAGGCAGTCATTCCAATTATCCTAAAAACTACACAGGTACAAAGGAGCTGGAAATCTGAGCAGTGCACACAGGCAGCTCTTTAATGGCAACCACAACGTCAGAGAGAGTTATTTCTCTGAGCACTGAAGTGGAGTATGTAATGGAAGCTTGTCTTCTTATATATTTATCTACATTTCAATCTAAAGCACTCGGCAGAAGGTCATGTAAGGGTTCTATCACATATCTTTATGGTAGATTATCTCAGGTATAAAGATAGTATCACTCTAAAGCAATGCTATCTAAGTACATACGTTTAAGTAAATAAGTAATCCATCTGTTTATGTCAAGGCAAAACACTACAGGAAAATGTGATCATTTTTTTCCAAGCAAAAAACAGTGAAATAACATTTTTTATCTTGCTTTCGATGAAATTTTCCAGAAATTGGAAAAATCTTCCACAAGTGTCATTGCTATATGAAGAATCTTGCCATAAGTGCATGATTGTTTTTTATTCTAAGTGGGTTTTTAAGAGAATGGCCTTAAGTATATTCACTCCACCACCTTTGTACCAGAACAGAATGATGGGACTTTAAAAATACAGACACAAAACTCAAGAGCAGATGTTTTTCTTCCCGTTTCACACTACAGGATACTGTGGATACAGAATTTGAGTTGTACCATGACTATACATACACGCAGGTAGGCCTGCATGACATCCTCCGAAGCTGGAGAGTAAACATGGACGATTACAGCAGAGAGCCAGGACGCTATCGGTATTCATGCATTCTCATTAACACTATTCTATTTGAACCTAAAGAATGACCTTTCTATTTGTTTCTTCAAGAAAGGAAAATGATAGTTTATGTCTTTAACCCAACAGATTTATGGTGATAGAATCCTATGACTATGAAGAAATTGACAAAACCATGATGTACTACGGAACGCATTTTGTTAAAGAGGCTGATTTCCCCTTTAACTTTTATCTTCTGGACCTCCCCGATGGTCTGTCTGGATCAAGAGCAAAGGAACTGGTTGAACATTGGATGTCAAACATGCCCAAGGGGAAATGGCCAAACTGGGTGGTGAGTTCCCTTTTCTGTGTTTCCAAACTATACAGACTTAATGGTTTTAGTTAGAAAGTGTTAACAACAATAATGCTTGATGCACTAATATGTTTGTAAAACGTCTTTGTAGGTAGGGAATCACGACAAGCCGCGCATGAGCTCCAGAGCTGGTCAGGATTATGTTCGTGTCGTCAACATGCTGCTATTAACTCTACCTGGAACCCCGACCACGTACTATGGCGAGGAGATTGGCATGGAGAATGTCAATGTTTCCGTTATCCAGGATCCTTTTGGAAAGTTTGACCCAGTATGTGAGCAGGCACTTTATTTGCTGCATTCCCAATCCGACATATCAAACCTGCTTTAAACACACAATTATCCTTGTTTAGAGTAAGAGTCGGGATCCCCAGAGGACACCAATGCAGTGGAACAGAGGCCTCAATGCCGGTTTTAGTGACAGCAAGAACGGTACCTGGTTGGACGTAGGTCCAAACTTCACCACCATCAACGTAGAGGTATGTGTTGCCAGATCTCACAATGATAAGCTTTATCATTTTCATTTTTCTTTGCGCATATGAGTTCATTATGCATACATAAGCTGACATGAAACACACAGCACTGCAGAAAAGATTATAAACTTTCTATTATCTAAATGCCAACTGATATTGAATGCTAATACCTTTCTATTTTATTTTTTAAATCCCCCTTTTTGACGGTTCTTTTTTGACTTTTTTTAATAATACGGACAGTTAATCAAAAAGAGGAACTGATAGAGCAGGGGTCACCAACCTTTTTAAGACTGAGGGCTACTTCAAGGGAACTGAGTAGTACGAAGGGCTACCGGTTTGATACAAACTTCCTCAAGAGCAAAATTGCACAGATCACTTTTTAATAATAATAATAATAATAATAATAATAATAATAATTATAATAATTAAAATATAAAGAATTAATATTTATATTAATATTAAATAATAATTTTAAAACCTACGTTAATGCAAGCGTTTTTTATTCAAAACCTACAGCAAGAAATTTTTTTTAGGCGTAGCTATATTTTGACCAGTGCTATTTTAGAACGTGCCTCGCGGGCGCCTTAAGTGCTCCTTGCGGGCAACCAGGTGCCCGCGGGCACCGCGTTGGTGACCCCTGTGATAGAGGTATAATAGACTCTTGATAACATTTCTAACCATATTTTCCAAGAATAAGTTGAAATTTTTATTTTGTATACAGTAATACTTCCCACCTTCAAAAATGCCAGTAGGTGTACTGGTTTAACTTTGTGTGTGTGTAGCGTGTATTGGATTGAACTGGCATACCATATAGGGCTATATTTGTCCCTTTCAGCCAGTGTTGAAGACACCATGCTCAATCATCCTGACCAGGTTAAAAAAAGCAGTTAATAAATATGAATGAATGTCACACAGGCTGTTTTCTATTTTAGTACCTACACATATTACTTATGTGTGTGTGCGCGTGTGCGTGTGTGTGTGTCTGTGTGTACAGGTTCAGCAGAACGACCCTGCCTCAGTGCTGGAACAGTATCGCACTCTGGCTCTGCTCAGAGAAAAGGAGGTTGCGCTGAGTCGAGGCTGGCTCTGCTATATCTTGGCAGATGATAATGTGTTTGCCTTTTTGCGCGAGCTGGATGGACTAAATCAAGCTTTTCTGGTACTCCTGAACTTTGGCAAAGATACAGAAACAAACCTCTCTGCAGTTAGCGAGCTGCCAGATCAGCTCACTGTTCACTTCAGTACACATCCTGGGACTGTGAGCAGCTTCTCCAAATCCAAAATCAGGACCTCAAAGGGCCAGGGACTGCTGCTGAAATACTCCAGTAATAAGCGCTTTCACCTCAACCACGAGTCTGAGTGCTACATCTCTGAGAAAGCCTGCTTCCTAAGTGCCCTTAATATTTTGTACAAGTGCTAAGAATGTGAATGTGAAATGAATAAAATCATGAAGCTGCATCGCCCAGCACTCCTGCAAAGCCCATATTGTATCTCCCCTATAAATGCATTTGTTAAAATAATTCATATGCTTTATTCACAAGTACATTAGCTCACAGTTTAGAATAATATCAGATTTCGCCAAATCTTCCTCATGAATAGCTTCCTCTTTTGTTCTGTCTGGATCCATGGAGGCTGAGTCCCAGTGTTGCGTAGAGGAAAGCTAACTGCCGTGCAATCTGCAAGAGAAATCAAGTGCGCGCAGGATTAAAACGAATCAGGATATCGTGTTCTGAGATTAGATACTGTACAATTAAAAACTGTGAACATTGAGGCATGATTCTGTAGCTGTATCTCTGTTTCTTGGTACAGTAAAAGTATTTTATTGCTAAACAAGGATCAAAGGCTTTGTTAGATAACGCCAAAAATGATAATTTTCAAAAATGAGTTAATGAGCCAAGAGATGATGAGTTAATGAGTTACAGAAACTTTAATTGTGCAGCTTTATTGGAACATTGTACAGCAACATCTGATAAGTAAAACAGCAACAAAAATGTCTGGCACAAGTATTCACCCCTTATCAACATTTTGCGGTTTTAGAACCAGAAACTGCGATTATTGTTCTTAACTGCGATTACACAGGATGTCTTGAATCTATACACAAGACCCCATCATACCAAAACAGGGGGAGATCAATATAGTTTGCAAAAATGATTTATTAATATATATGTATAAAGGATTATATACAGTAGGTAGTTCTGGTGCAAACACTTGCTATCCGGAGTCGCTACGTTTTAGTGTGGCTACGTGAGATCAGTAAATTAGAATTTCGTGGAAAAGTGCATTTATTTCAGTAATTCAACTCAAATAGTGAAACTTGTGTATTAAACTACTTCAGTCTGTGTGTACTGAATTTATATAAGTCTTTGGTACTTTTAATTCTGATGATTTTGGCTCACATTTAACAAAAAGCCACCAATTCACTATTACAAAAATTAGAATACTTCATAAGACCAATAAAAAAAAAACATTTTTAGTGAATTGTTGGCCTTCTGGAAAGTGTTTTTTAATATAAGTATATTTACTGTATATGTACTCGATATGTACAAATACTCCTTTTGCTTTAATTACTGCCTCAATTCAGCGTGGCATGGAGGTGATCAGTCTGTGGCACTGCTGAGGTGGTATGGAAGCCCAGATTTCTTTGACATTGGCCTTCAGCTCATCTGCATTTTTTGGTCTCTTGTTTCTCATTTTCCTCTTGACAATACTCCATAGATTGTCTATGGGGTTCAGGTCTGGTGACATTCAAGCACACCAACACCATGGTCATCTAACCAACTTTTGGCGCTTTTGACAGTGCGGGCAAATGCCAAATCCTGCTGGAAAATAAAATCAGCATCTTTAAAAAGCTGGTCAGAAGAAAGAAGTATGAAGTGCTCTAAAATGTCTTGGTAAACAGGTGCAGTGACTTTGGTTTTCAAAAAACACAGTGGACCAACACCAGTAGATAACATTGCACCCTAAATCATAATAGACTGTGGAAACTTAACACTGGACTTCAAGCAACTAGGGCTATGAGCTTCTCCACCCTTCCTCCAGACTCTAGGACCTTGGTTTCCAAATAAAATACAAAACTTGCTCTCATCTGAAAATAGGACTTTGGACCACTTTGGTCCAGTTCTTCTTCTCCTTATCCCAGCTAAGACACCATTGACATTGCCTATGGTTCAGGAGTGGCTTAACAAGAGGAATACGACAACTTTAGCCAAATTCCTTGACACATCTGTGTGTGGTGGCTCTTGATGCCTTGATCCCAGCCTCAGTCTATTCCTTATGAAGTTCTCCCAAATTCTTGAATTGATTTTGCTTGACAAGTCTCTCAACGCTGCGGTTCTCTCAGTTAGTTGTATCCAAGCATGTAAACAGAACTCTGTGAAGAGCCAGCTTCTTTGGCAATGAATGTTTGTAGCTTACCCCTCCTTTGAAAGGTGTCAATGAATGTCTTTTGGACAACTGTCAGATCAGCAGTCTTCCCCATGATTGTGCAGCCTAGTGAACCAAATTAAGAGACCATTCTTATGGCTCAGGAAACCTTTGCAGTGGTTGGTGGGTAAATTGGTGGGTTTTTGTTAAATGTGAGCCAAAATAATCACACTGTGTGTACTGAATTTATATAATAAGCGAGTTTCACTATTTGAGTTAAATTACTGAAATAAATGCACTTTTCCATGACATTCTAATTTATTGAGCTGCACCTGTAAATACACCTGCTCCTGGAAGTCCGCAAGATTGTTCGAGAATGTAGAATAACAGTTCGACAAAGCAACATCTCTGGTAAAGCTATAGGTTTTGGTTGCAAAAATTTTTTGAGCATTTCACGGAGCATAAAATCTTTAATATATTATTCATAAATTAAGAGCATTTAGTAAAAAGTTAGTGACTGGGTAAAGAAGGCACTAGTCAGAGAAATAAAAAGACGGCAATGTTAACTCTGAAGGAGCTCGTGAAAGGAACAATCATTGCCTAGACACTCCACAAAGCTTTAAGAAAGCTTTATAAAAGAGTGCTAAGAAAAAATGGCACGTGACAAGTCTCTGTGTTGAAAACCTTGGAGTGTTGAGACCAAAACTGAAAATGCTGACCTTGGTATGAGGTTGTATGATTGGTGAAAACACCATCCCCACATTTAAGCATGGTGGCGGTAGCACATTTCATTAGCATGGTAAACTGGCATGATGGATGGAGCAAACTAATAAATAAAAAAAAAGAAAGAAGAAAACCTGTTCTTGTATGCAAAAGTTCACATTCCAACAAGACAACATAATGCATATTAGTAAAGCTACACTATTCATTCATTCATTCATTCATCTTCTACCGCTTATCCGAACTACCTCGGGTCACGGGGAGCCTGTGCCTATCTCAGGCATCATTGGGCATCAAGGCAGGATACACCCAGGACGGAGTGCCAACCCATCGCAGGGCACACACACACACTCATTCACTCACACAATCACACACTACGGACAATTTTCCAGAGATGCCAATCAACCTACCATGCATGTCTTTGGACCAGGGGAGGAAACCGGAGTACCCGGAGGAAACCCCCGAGGCACGGGGAGAACATGCAAACTCCACACACACAAGGTGGAGGCGGGAATCGAACCCCGACCCTGGAGGTGTGAGGCGAATGTGCTAACCACTAAGCCACCGTGCCCGCCTTCATCCATCTTTTCTGGTGAACTTCAACAAAAATATCAAGATCTCATATGGAATGAAGTGAAGGGTTTGAGAAATGTAGCTCAAACTGCAGCCAAGGTGATAAAAAAAAAAAACATATGAAGCTAAAGTCATTTGCACCTTCAAATGCACTCATGAAGTGTACAATAAATGGTACGAATCCCAGTGAAGTAAATTTCAATTCCATACCCATGCTGTAATATTAAAATTGCGGTTCAAATGAGGTGTGTGTGTGTGTGTGTGTTTAAGTTAAAGTGGTTAAAGAAAGCCTGTTTATAACCAGATTCAAGTAAATGATTGGGGGGAAAAAAGGAAAGCTCAAAAAATTTCAAGATTAATGAACAACTGGTCCCGGCATTGGAAAGAAATGAATAAATGAATGAATAAGTACCGCACCTCACAGATGGACTGGTCATAATCCTCTGGACCAAAGTGATCTCCACCTGGCTGACGATTCAGAATGACAGCTGGGACATGTCCTGATCGAAGAAGGATTTGAAAAAGATGTTGCAGTGCATTAGCCCAACAGCATAAGTTCAGTGCTAATAATCAAATTGCCAAACATTCAGTTTCTCAAAGAGCAGCCACACTGTTATACTGATGCTGAGAAACTAGTTCATACATTCATTACCTCCAGACCTAGACTACTATAACGCTTTACTGGGTGGTTGTCCTGCATCTTCAGTAAACAAGCTGCAGTTTGTCCAAAAATCATCATCTAGTGCTTGCTAATATTATGAAAAGTGACTACAAGATTGTGTCAGCTCCAGTTGTGCTCCATTTCATGAAGATTTTGAACCTTCAGTGAGAAAAGGCCAAAACCGTGAGGATCCCAAGGCAACTAGGAACCAGCTGGATTCCACTTCAAGATTTTGGTCATTTGATAAAAAGTTGCCAACCCCATGAGAAGAATGACCTCTTAATCAATAGATAAAATAACAATCTACATATGATGTAACTGTATCTCTATCATTGAGGCTTTGAGGTATGTGAAGGCTTTGGCAGGGAGGAGTTGGTGTTGAATCTATAATGAACTCAGACGATGAGATAATTTATGAGTTGCTAAGGAGCTCCTAGTTACACAACTCCAATTGACTGTATATGATTGTAGGAAAGAACACTATTTATAATCACACTCTCTGGTGCCACCCAAATGAGGAAGGGTTCCCTTTTGAGACTGGTTCCTCTCAAGGCTTTTTCATCATACCATGCAAGGAAGTTTTTCCTCGCCGCAATCGGCCTCAGGCTTGCTCATGATGGATAAATAGGGTCAAATAAATCTACATAAAAATGTAATGTTCTGCAAAGCTGCTTTGAGACAATGTGCCTTGTAAAAAAAAAAAAAAATTAAATCGATCCTCTCATGGGCACAGTGGCTTAGTGGTTAGCACGTTCACCTCACACCTCCAGGGTTGGGGGTTCGATTCCCGCCTCCGCCTTGTGTGTGTGGAGTTTGCATGTTCTCCCCGTGCCTCGGGGGTTTCCTCCCCTGGTCCAAAGACATGCATGGTAGGTTGATTGGCATCTCTGAAAAATTGTCCGTAGTGTGTGAGTGTGTGAGTGAATGAGAGTGTGTGTGTGCGCCCTGCGATGGGTTGGCACTCCGTCCAGGGTGTATCCTGCCTTGATGCCCAATGACGCCTGAGATAGGCACAGGCTCCCCGTGACACGAGGTAGTTCGGATAAGCGGTAGAAAATGAGTGAGTGAGTGAGTGAGTGATCCTCTCAGGTGTGCTGAAGTGGGGGAAAGTCACAGCAGTCTCTTTATCTCAGGCTCACAGTGTCTCCCATGGGCGTCAGGCCCACTGCAGGAGCTTAACATCACCACATGCCAAACTTCAAAGCTAACACAAGGAGGGTCAAGTACATAAATCTATTTATGCCAAGATTAAATATATAACTAAATATATCTCATTTCGAAAATAAGCATATGACTACTCACTGAAATTGTGGAACAGATGAATAATTCACATTATACCACAGTGTTGTTGACACTTTAGTGGTGGCAGGTTTATATTAATGAGCTTACTATGTAATATAGCATCTTTTCTATACTAACAACTCATTCATAGGGGTTTACATAGTGGATACTCACTATAATTGAAGTCTACAATGATAGTTGATATGGTGACGCTTTCTGTAAAGAGACTTTTATTTGCGTCTCCAGTGCTGTCACTTGGCATTACCAGGTGTATTAACATCTTGAAAGAAACCAAGAGAGGCTGTTTGGGGAACTACTACTTATATCTGCCAGTATGTAATTTGCCATTAGGAACCATGAAAGTTCCACAACACTGAATGCAACTATAAACTAGTATGTATTTCTTAATCAATTCAAAATTTGAATCACTGGCAAATTACTGTGGCGTAAGAGGTATAAAACACAGTGAACCTCCTATGCGCTGTTATAAAAAATCGCAGCCAAATCACAGCACATGGTCACACAATAAAACCAAATCACGACACATGGTCATTTACTTATTTTCCAATAACAGCACATTCCAACAGTGTTCTAGGTTTTACTTTAAAAGTAAAGTAAGCTCCAGAATTATTCACAGCCTTGGTAATGCTGAGTTAAAAAAAAGGTTTAAACAAATGTTTTTGTAGTTAATTAATAAAAAAAGTGTTTATCATCAAACTTGCTAATTTGTTCTACCGACTCATTTCAGACTGATGTAAGCAACCAAAGACACATTTATATATAACACATTTGAACTCATTCTCTTGTTGCTACAAGGTGAACATTTGTATTTATTAACAGGATTTTACAGGAATGAACAGCCAAGGTTCAGTATCATCCCCAGGTGATTAGCTGTGGAACACCAACCCAGTCTCGCGCCAGTTTGTGACATAGTCACGAAATGTAACCTATTGATTCGTGTTCATGGGCACGAATTTCCCTTCTTTGACCCAGTTTCTCTCTGTTAAATAAGTGTTATATGATTGCATTGTCTTGCCCACTGAACCGGAGAAGCCATGCAAGCAGCCTAATCTAAAAGAGCTAGGCTCTCCAGTCCTTCCTAGCATATCCAGGAGTGTGCTGAGAGGCCATCAAGAAACTTGCATGTTGTCATTTTATGTCTGACTCTGAAGTACATTGATGTTTGAACATCACACAGCTAATCCTGAAAACCCCTCTGTCGGCTGTCTGTTATCAGCAGCGTCACTGTGGGTGTCTTTGACTATCAGCCTGCCACACTTTGGTCTGTTTTTCACAAGCTTCCTCCTGACCTTGGCCCAGCCCGGTGTATTGTTCCTGATCTGATATGCTATCTTTCAAACATGCTAATCGCTCCAGCTGCTGGCGTGTGTGATCAGCATTTTATCTCCTGAAGAAGGGTAGCAAGAGATTAGAAGGAGACTTGCTTTTAGCATTCGCCTGTGTGTGCGCATGTATGTGTGTTGTGTGTGTGTGTGTGTGTGTGTGCGCGCATGTTAATTAACCAGACACAGAGAAGGAAAAGGATTTGCACTCTAAGGGATTGGGATGTGCTGACACCGTATCTCACAACGAATGCTCACACACAAGGTGACCTCTGTGTGATAGAACAGGCTTCTAACAAATCACCTCTTTTCAGACTTACTCACCTGAAGACACAGCTTGTGCTTCTACTTTGTTATCCTACTGGCTGACGAGAGCTGGCCTTTTAGACAAACCACCTCTAGGTTTTGTTACATTACACTCCACTCATTCTATTCTTCCTGCTGTCCTTTTAACAACATAGATACAGTTTTTGGTTTACTCATGACAGCTCTTGCTGTGAGATAAGCTGCTAGCGTTCTTGTCACAGGGCTCATATGGCTTGTGAAGGTCCTCAGACATTCAGGTCATGTCTAGCAGAAGAAAGTTACGGCGACTGGATTGGAGTTGTTACCTTGGAGATTTCTTATATATCTGATAGACTTTATTTGTACTCAGATGGTTAAAGGTAGGGGGTTGGAAACTCAAATACAAACAAATACAACTCAAGTTTGTGTTCTTGGCAAAGCCACAAACACACAGACAGTTTAGCAAGCAGTGACAGCCACAGTAAGAGCCACAGATTGAGAAGTCGTTTTACTGACAGCTGCTTATTTGTTATTCCTGTATTCGACTAGAGGTCAGGAATTACAAGTGAACGAAAAAACAAAAAGACAAAAACAAAGAGTTTCCCCCTAACTCTTTAGCTCCTATTCCTAAAAACATTCATAAAATATCACAAGAAGCGTGCGAATAAAAACGACTGACCTGACCTTTAATAAACCTGGCCGTTCGGTTAGCGTTTAACTAATTTCTATTAGCAGAATCTATTAAAATTAAATCCCTCAAGTGCTGAGAATGAATGACTATTTCTAGCTCTAATGAAGCGAATAATAGCTTAAATCAGAAATAGCACCGCCATTACCAAAGATGTTGAAGACTAACCCTTAGTCCTGAGGTTCCTGGTATGTGTCTGGATGGCCTTCTTGAGTTTTTTCACGTACTTTAACACACCTGCTAGAGGCACCCTGCTGTCCTCAGAGTACGCAGTGATCAGCATGGATGGATAGAGCTGAAGAACAAAACATACCTCTGTAAGTCATCACAGACATTTAGAGTGGCACTGGACGTGTGAGTCTGAATTACCTGAGGAGTAATATTATGATAGGGACAGTAAGAGGCAATGTTGTCCCAGTCCCGTGTATACGCAAGCGGGTCACCCCACTCCCCTCTCTCCTCCACTGTTAATGGAAGGGACGAGTCCTGCATGGTGCTAAGAACATCCAAAAAAGGTGCCTAGACAGATAAACCACTGCAAGTCAATCTTATATGTTGATGTTACTGTATGAGGAATGCAGTTCAATTAAAGAAGCTGTTATCAAAAATACATTAGCACAACATAACGTCACTTGCTTATCTGCAAAGTACCGCATACTTCTAAGATTAAGGCAGCACGAGACTGCTGACTCCATGTTTTGCCTACATTTTAAGGTAGCATCGAGGTGTGAATTCTCATAATTTTGTATCCAGTACAGACTTTTCCATGAGTATGAAATCTGACAAAAGTATAAGTAGCCCTGGAATTTGTAAACTGCACTGTAATAATATTTGTGTTGTTTAAGGACTACTCAAAATTTGACCCAATTTTTCATTTACATGAAGATTCTAAATGGAAAAATGACATCCAAACAAAAACAAATGAATGAGACAAATATATCTTTTTTTTATTTAGGGGCAAATTGTTAAAGTCAGTGATATACTGATGAATTGTAAGTAATACAAAAACAAAAAGGACTAAGGATCTAAAACCACTAATTTAAAAAAAAATCTGTTTAATATTCTGTACAATACAGATAATCTCGTCTTAGCAGTTTGGCCTACAAGAGACCTTTAAGAGTGACTGACTGATCCCCACTGTTAAAACAGCATGTGCTGGATTTGGTGTATGCTAGGTCGTAGTACACACCGAAAAAAAAACAGAGTCCAGCAGCCCACAGATAAACTCAGCTGGTGGAGATGTCCTAGCAACGTTTCTCATCTGTCTTGCATTCTAAAAGCGGCATGCAGTAGATCTCCATGAACTTGCAACTCACCTGCATGAGGACGGCTCTGAGGAGGTGAGGTTGTTGGTTGCACAGTGCACCAGCTAGGACAGCTCCTGCACTGTGTGCAGTGAGGGCAGTAAGTTCAGGCTGAGACACTCCGGACTGAAAGAGAGTCTGAATACAGGCAGTGAGATCCTCCACTCCTTTCTGCTTATGCTGCAAACACCCTGCTCGATGCCAGGTCAGACCACACTCACCACCACCCCTGTTCAATTACCCCAACACACGCAAATATTTATAGGTGTACGTTCTAGGAACATCTCAACACTTATGCTGTTATCCAATCAATCAATCAATCAATCATGTGGCACCAGCACAATGTAGAGAATCATGTAGATTGAAGTCAAGACCTTTGTTAATGTTCACATCTAATATCAGAATGGGGAAGAAGTGGGGTCTCTGTGACTTTCATTGTGACATGGTAGTTGGTGCCAGATAAGCTGGTTTGACTATTTCAGAAAGTGCTGATGTTGATTATTCAGTGTTTTTGTAGTTAATGTGACCATTAACTAAAGAACATTAAGTAATCAGTATCTGAATGATTTTAGACACTGTGATACTGCCACATGGTTGTGCAGGGGTACACATTGACAGAGTGAATTTGCCATTATGGGTAATATTTCTGTGATTTCTGTGAATTCTTTCAGAATAACCATCTAACTATAATTGTATATTAACTGTTACAGAACATACAATGTTCCCTTAACACTCTATATTTGCATGCACTAGTCTGAAACAGGAGTGGAGTGATAGTTTCAGTACCTGACATGACAGTAGGCCAAAGCCCAGTTGTCCTCCAACAGTAGCCTCTTTTCAGGACTGAAGGCCATGCTGAGATCCACGCCATAAGCACCATATACATGGACCAAGAGTGGAACATCACTCAGATCAGCCAGTGATTTTGTGTGAAAAAGTGTCAAAGGTACTGCAGTCCCATCCTAAAATTCAAATTCACATTGAATATTGAGATTATATCCACAATATTCTCAAGTATGTGGATATCAGACTAATCACACCCATAATTTTCTCTATGTACATCCCGTTCCAGATGTATTCCGTCTTTGATTTTATCATAACCTCCTCTGGTAAGGGGTGGATTTCCACTAGATTTTGGAGCATGGCTGTGGGGATTTGTGAACATTCAAACCCAAAGATCTTAAGTAAAAATTGAGCAAGGATGTCAGGTGAGGAGGCCTGGGTACAGTCAGAGCTCCGGTTTATCTCAAAGGTGTTCATTGGGGTTGAGTTCAGAGCTCTTGAGTTCACCAGCTCTAACCTTGGCAAACTATGTCTTGCTTTGTGCACTTATGCATTGTCATGCTAGAACAGTGGTCTTCACTATTTTTTTCATGTGAGCCACACTGATAGGACAAAGTCAATAGGAGAGCCCCTTTCACCGCAAAGTATGCCAAGTTATTCAGTCTTAAATAGCTTATCTGCTTAAATACAATGTACAATATTGCAATACAATAATTACTCGAGTTGCGGATGATGCATGTTCCCCATCAGTTACCTCTTTTGTCACTGTCACATTGCTTTGTTGCTGTTCATTTTGTGCGCGGGACTGTTTGATAAGAAATCGATCCATTTTTTAGTCCGTGTGTACAGTAAACACAAGTTGTTAACTAGCATGAAACACAAACTAGCTTCTGGCAGGCCGCCAAAAACTGGCTATTGCGCAGAACGCAGTGAGTCAGTGACGAGTCAAATAATATATATAAATATATATTATTATTTGTAATAGAGCACATTCATTTTTCTATGCTTCCCTGATTGTTTTAAATGTTATTTAAATGAAAAATAAATTTTAACCATATGATCCTATCATCGTATTATTTACTGCTATGCTAGCCGCATATTAAAGCTTGGCGAGCTGCAGGAGGCTCGTGAGCCGCACAATGAGTAACACTGTGCTAGAACATGTTTGGGCCTCTTAGTTGCAATGAAAGTAAATCTTTATTCTACACTGTACAAAGGCCAAAGCAATAATTTGTACTTATTACACTAAAGGTGTCAACATACCATAAGTCACTGGCCATACAGTGTACATTAACTATGAGCATCAATTATTAAATGTCCATATTGACCCTAAGGTTAGTGATGTGTGTGAGAGACATAAACTGAAATGCATGCGTGTCCTAAACCAGAGTTTAACTTCAGTCTTAAGCAATGAACTGAGTGGATTGAACTTTGTCACACTTTAGTATGATGTATACTTAAATAAAGACCTGGCTGATGGCCTGCAGGCGGGTGGTGTGACACTCAGGGAGGGCAGTGTGTTGAAGCACCTCCTCACAGGAGAGGGGTCGCTCATCTGTAGGAGATAAGAGGAAGCGGTGAGGGGGATGAACCGGGGAGGACAGGAGGAAGCGGAATACATTCCTCTTCAGTGTGTCAGAGTGCTCGGTCTCTACGGCACAGGCCCAGGACGGGAGCTACGTTAATCACAAAAATAATTAAAAATAAATAAATAAATAAATAAATAATAATAATAAAAAAAAAAATCACTTAACCCAAGTCATAGCAAAAGCAATCTGCTGTTTGTTTAAAATTTTATGTTGATGCAGTTAAACTGTTAACTGCACCAGGAAAAGTTATGAGTGTATAATTTATAATAACGTCAACGAAAAAACCCCATATAGCCTACTGACTACAATAACCCTAACACACATAACAGTAATACACATTTAGCTGACGGTTTAGACTTAGGCTATTTATTTCTGTGAGATCAAACACCTGGCTTTGCAGTGATAAGATAAAAATGACAATTATATAAAACATTTTTGGCTTTTTATATACGTAAGCAGTATTTTAATGAGCACAACTGAAAAGAACTGTTCTTACATGGTGAATGCGCAGATCATTCAGAGTTTTTAATGGCAAGGTCTGCAGTTGAAGTCGACCCTGAGGCCCCCTCACTATGAACACACAGTGATCTGGTAGCATCTCCATGTCTTTAATGACTGCTCCAGGTCCAGGGCTGAATACAGGCTCCCAATAACACATGGCAGGAGAGGACAGGGGGGTCCTCAGCAGCTTCGAATATAAACCAAATGAGCAGGTCAGAAGAACAGCAATTGTATACATTATACACATGCAGAGTTCAAGCCTAACAGAACTGCCTTTCTCAAATTGCATGCAGTCTCTCTACTTTGTGCATACAAAGACACTAGACTACCGTAACAAAACAGTATTCAATAATATATCTATATATTATTCAGAAGAAGCCTTTATTTCTCATGTAAACATTACATGCTTGGTAGGAAGTTGGGGTCTGCTAAGATTCAGAGCGACTGAAGCAGATAGACCTTCTAATCAGAAACCCAAAGCTTTAACTGCCTCACTTATTACTGCATTATACATATTTACTTCCAGTTGTGCTCAAAAGTTTGCATATTTTGGGAGAATTTGCATGATGTGTACTATTTTTTTTTTAAAGAAAACATGAGTGGGAAAGCGAAACAAATATATTTTATTTCTTATAGGACAAAAATTGTCTGCCAGTATTTTCTGATAACATGCTGCATTCATCAATTTTTGGTAACTTCCCTGTGCCACTGGAGTTCACACAGCCACAAGTCATAAGAGATCCACCACCATGCTTTACTGTGGTTATGGTGTACTTTTCACCGTAGGCCTTGTTGTCTTCTCTCCAAACATAGTGTTTATGGTTGTGACTGTGTAAAGTTCAGTTCTGGTCTCATCACTCCAAATGATTGCTCCAGAAGCTGTGAGGCTTGTCTAGGTGCTGTCTGGTGTACTGACGACGGGCCTTTTGTGGCATGGGAGCAGTTTTTGCTTTCTCCTGGAATATTCACGTGTTGAGAGATCTTTTTATATCCATTTCCTGCTTTATAAAGTTCAACTGCCTTATTATGCAGGTATTCTTTTGTCTTCCCCATGGTGCAGTATCCAGCCAAGTCAGTGCATCACCTCATGAGCTGAGAAACTCACTGACTATTAATGCACAGACACTAATTACAATTACAATGAGTCACGAGTGTGGAAACTTCACTTTAATAGTCATTTAAACCTCTGAGTGTCAGCCCGTGTGTTTATAATGTAAATAACGTTCAAGTAACGTAAACTTTTGATTTCAGTTATCATTAGCTTTTAAAAATGTGATACAACTATGTGATAATTAATGACTTCATGTGACCACAATCCATAAATAAGAAAAAATACTGTTGCATTATCGGTCATATTTTCCAAATGAAAGGCAACGTTTAACAATTTCTTTCAGGGTATGCAAATTTTTGACCACAACTGTGTATATCTGCAATCCACAGCCTACTCCTAAGAACGCTGGGTGGCAAAGAATTCGAAAATTGGAAAAAAAAAAAAATCTAGCGAGAACACTTTTCCCCCCATTGCTTTCTACATCAAACCAGTGAAGTTTATTTTATTTTACACATCCAAGCACAAGTTTACTAAACAACATTCTATCATTTCACAACTTTGCATAAGATCTTATTTATATAATCACAGTCTTTTGTAAAAAAAAAAAACAAAAAAAAAAAAAAACAGAGTTTATGAGCGATATTATATGTTGTACAATCAGCGTTATAGATCAGAATTAATACTACTAACTATAACTAAGTGCTTTTCATTTATGCCTAATCAGGAAAAAAACATGCTGCAAATAATGACAGGTTAAACGCACAGAAATGCATGTTCCAGTGGAGCTGCTCACCTCGTACTCATGGCTTGGGCCAGTGTTGGCGAGGATGTACAGCTGGTTGTCATAGTGCTCTACGTGATACAGCAAACCAGGCTGCCGACGCTGTACTAGTTTAGGGGGCGACAGAGGAGACCTGCTGTCAATCATCCAAACCTCAGAGCTGCTCTTACTGCTGCAGTTTATAGTCAGAAGCCTCTGGTCTTTTGTACGAATGACCTCTACGAAGAACCTACACAGCACATAAACATTCCTGATTAATTTGACGTTATATAATATATTTTATTCATAATATTACACCTTGTAATTGGATCTCTATTCATATTAGAAGCATCCCTATTTTTCACTGTTTCACTTGAGTCATTGCAGTACTGAGGGTCCCTAGTTGCTTAGACATATTCTATGTATACCTCCAGAGCACAAGGAAAGGTGATTCAGGCAAATAAAAGGACTGGTACATGCTTGTAGAGTATTTTGTAGGTGACAGTTGTACCATTGCAAAAAGGAAACAAGTTCCACTAGTCTCATTTACATAGACATGTGGCTCATACAGTGGAATAGAACTAACTCTTAGACAACTTATCTTGAAAATGTATATGTATATTTAATCTTGAGTATGAAAAAAAGTTCATTGAATTGTGAATGAATATCAGTTTGAGGGAGAAGCATTTGAAAGAAGCGGTGTACAGGACCACCAGAGCCACAGCAGAAAGTGAGGTACTCCAAAAAGTGAGAATAAATACATATGAAAGCCATTTTGGAGTGAAGACAACAAACATATGGAAAAAGATTTTCTGACAACACAATTCCCACAGTGAAGCATGGTGGTGATAGCATGTGTGTGTGTGTGTGTGTGTGTGTGTGTGTGTGTGTGTATGTGTGTGAGGGAGATGGGGGTTGCTTTATTTTTAACAGCACACTCTGGAAAGCTGATCCAAGTGGAGCTAGGATACATAAACACAGACCATGGATTCCGTCGATATACATGGCACATCCTGTATTTATAAATATTTACTGTATTGTTAGCTTTTTCCACTGCAACTACCTCAGCTCGATCAAAATAAAACTCAATTTTTAGCTTCTATCTTTTATAATTAAGTTTTTCTTTTTTTTTCTTTACTTTTTTTTTTTTTTTTTAAATTCTATGCAAGTAAATTCAGTTTTTATGCGAATTCTCTTTTAGTTCACCACACAGTAATAAAAGGCATTTTACTGCAAGTCATACCATGTATGCTTGTGTGTGACCAATAAAATTTGATTTGGTTACGATATGCTAGAAGAAAACCAGTCAGCAAAATACTGGAGCCTAGAACTGAGGCTGACAATCCAACAGGATACCAGCCTTAAGCATGTTGCTGAAGCTGAACTAGAGTGGTCCAAACCCAAAGATCTTTAGGTTAGAATGGCCCAGTCAAAGCCCAGACCTTTATGCACCTTGTCGTCTTACACATGCTGATCCCAGTTAAATCAATCAAAAAGAAAATCCCAGTTAAATCAATTTCCAGATTGTAACATGACAAAATGTGGTGGATAATTCTATACCATATCATCTTCTTGCTCTAAAATAGCTGTTTCAGAACCATCAAATTTGGTAAGATTTTAAATTAAATGGGAGTGAATGGGGGAATATTGATTTCTGAGAAGAATATGCTGATGAAGCTCATGTTTACAAAGATGCAATAAAAAGGGGAAAGACGTTACAATAAAATAAATAAAACTGCTACTATACTATGCTATTATAATCCTAGTAAACAACATAGAAGAGAAGCAGTAAATAAACAACAATAATGACTGAGGGTTGTCTATGCTCAGGTTTTTTACCAAGCAACATGGAACCCAAACAGAGCAGCCAGCAACACACTTACTCAGGATCTTTTTCTTCATAAACCAGCATGCTGTAAGTGCCAGTGTTTGTAAGGTGAAGTCGACAAACATGTCTACACCGGAGCCCTTCTTGAGTGGTGTAGTACAACACATCATCAGTGGCCCACTCTGTACCAGACATACAGTCGTTATTGCACACTCATACAACAGCAAAGGAAAGAAAATTTCCATTTTAATAAAGTAGATAAAAAACAATTTCTAAAACTATTATCCTAAAATGCATGTAAAATGTCTTTTAACTCTGAATATCAGCGCTAGCTGTGTTAGATCTTTGATTATGTGGTTGGATAACCCGGTTGTAGACTGAGACATTTTCCAACAGCACAGATGATCTAAAGAATTCATTAAAAAGGTTTCCAACAGTTTGATTTGTCCATCTCATGCCAGTCTCGAGAAACAGACAGGTATTTTCATTGAATGTTTAAACGATGAATTAATATAAATGGCTTGCTTTTATACCATAGACAGCTCTCTGGTCTTCATGTGTTTTTTCCTTTTAAACAACAAATGCGGTCTTCACAGGTGAAACCCAGGGCTCAGAACAAGAGGAGACATTTAGATCATTTCACTGTTTAAACATTCAATCTAATAGAACACATTTGGGCAAAAATAAGCGCCATGTTCTAAGTTTAACAAATCTAGATGTATATATCAGGAAATAGAGACTGGAATTTGATTATATTGTCTCATAGTCATCTTTTGACACAAATGGTTTCCCAATGTATATAGCACTGGCCATGCTGTTCCAATACTTTAGAAAGGGGACTGAATGTTGTGAACTATATTTAATATCAGAAATTACAACAACGTTATGATTGTGTAGCCTGTAGTCACAAAGCAAACCACAAACCACAGCTGATAAAAATTCCTAAATCTTTAAACTTAGAAAAATTACACGCTGCAGATGCACAAACAAAAAATTGCACAAACAAAAATACATGCTGCAGATGATTAGGATTAAAAAACACGTCTAGCTGCTTGCAAAGCTGCATAACTCTTGTTCTTACCAAAGCTAAACACGTTGTCAAGGATAAGCATGGGCTCCTGGGGAATAGCACAGGGTTCTAATCGAACTATCAGGCATCTAGACGCTTCACTGTGGTTGCTCTTCAGTGTAGCCGCCAACATGGACTCAGACGGAGAGAGTCTGACCCTCTGAATAGTCCTGTCCGCATCACCTGCCCAGTCAGCACTGAGTAGTGGCTCAACCTCATGCGCATCTGAGGAAACACATATGCAATTCTGTCTTCAAATGCATCTTTATTTTTAGGAATGAGACCAATGTTTGACACAACTTCCTTTGTAACATAGACTTGTGGAAAACAAAATTTCCATTGCTTCAACAAACACACTTCCATCCAGGAAAAGCAGAATAATTAGCTTATTAGTTGAATCAGGGAAAGCATTAAATTTTACCGGATGGGGTTGTAAACAGTTTGGTAACCTGTGATTTGAAAAAAGAAGAAAAAAAATCTAAAATTTGTAAAATTGTATTTTCTATCAATCAAAAATCAAGTATTATTGGTAAAGCTGATTACAAAAAATAGTCTATATATATATCATTAAAATTTGTGAATTAACAGATACTTACCCCAGATTCTTAATAAGGCCAATCACATATGGACCACAGGCTACTAAATAGGGATGTGGTAGACTAATGGTTAAGGTGTCGGACTACTGATCGGAAGGTCGTGAGTTTGAATCCCAGGTCCACCAAGCTGGCACTGCTGGGCCCCTGAGCAACCCTTAATTGCTCAGTTGTATAAATCGAAATAAAATTGTAAGTCAACTCTGGATAAGGGCGTCTGCTAAATGCCGTAAATGTAAATCAAACTGTATTAGATTGTAGCAGATCCAGTTGTATTCTGTAGTAACTTAAGTAACATGTGAAAGCCTGTGATTTACTTTACACCACTACTGATTACCTTCTCCATGTTTCGCTCTGTATACTCCATGGTCTTCCACTGTATACACATGATGGAGTCCCTGGAACTTGAGGATAAGAGTAAGAGTAAGAGTAAAGTAAGTAACCACAACATCACATGATATGGATCAATTTTATCCACAAAAGAAGTCACTCACCACATTGGTGTCAGGCACATCAGCAAACTGCTCATAAACACAACGCAGCTTTCTCTCAAAGCCTTTCTTTATCCTGTGATCATCCTTTACAGATCGCTAAACAGGAAATAATCACTTGATCACTTTGCAGAACTAATGTGATCGATAATAAACAGCAACATTTAAGTGAAATGAGTAAACTTTTGCTTCCTACCCTGGAATACAGACGTGTTGTCATTCGGATACATTCTCTTTTGCGAGATGACAGATTTAAGCTTCTTGATACTGAACGTAAAACCATATAACAGACACCGTTACTATATAAAAACATTTAACAAAGCCGTATTACACCGAGCGAAATCGCAAAACCGCGAGTGAGTGGAGAAGTATTTACGTCCACACAGTTTGTATTTACTACTACATGTGCGTCCGGACTGCAGCGTAGGGCGACATTTTGAACAGACTAAAATAATCGATCTCAACCCTTTTAAGGATGAACTACTACGAAGGATTATACCGCGCTTGAGAAGTTCGATAATGGATTGGATTTCCTTGAAAACTAAAACGTCAGGAAGTATGCGGAAGTAACGCGCTCTATGGACTGGCTACAGGGTGCCTTGGTTACCGGCAAATTGTGACAATTTCTTTCTAATTCGTTGTGTCTGTTTTGAACAATATAAGCGCTTGTAAACTATAAGATTAGTATTTGTTAGGTTATTCGATCTACAGACACTGTATTTAGAAGTGATTGAAGTGAGAAATGGAGTTAAAGCCAACAGGTAGCCTGGGAGTGAAAACATTTAAAGATGCTCCATCTGAAACGTATGTAAACAAACACCAGGCTCCAGATTCACACTGTGCTACAGATGCAGCTCGGGCCAGATGGACGATTCTCCGACAGGTGACAGCTTCTAGATTGTCAGCTATATAATAATACACACAGGATCACATTTGAACCAGAATGCACAGTGTAACTAGCATCTTTAACTAATCATTTTTACTCCATGCTCCTTTTAGTGTCTCTTGATTGGGACTGTATTAGTGTACTATCTACATTATTTATCTATCTATACGTTATACAGACGCTCTTTTCTCCCTGCTGCTATTAGGCTTTACAATCAAAGCTGCTCCCAGTGAACCAGTCACTATAATTACACACTAGATTACTGTTTAACTGCAATAATAACAATAACAAAGTATTTAAACAACACGTGCAATAACAGAAATTTTGAAAAAACGTGCAATATGTCTGTTAGTGTAACTACTTACTCGTGGTCTCTTTTTTCTTCTTTGTATTTATACATTGTGTATATACTGTATGTTATTTTATGTCTCTTTTCTTTTTATATATTTGCATTTCTTTCTCTTTGCTGCTGTAACAGAGAAATTTCCCCATTGTGGGACAGAATAAAGGTATATCTGATCTTATTATTAATTCCTCTTTTCCAGGTATTGAGACAGAAGCAGCTTGACAGTATTAAGGTTCAGCCAGTATCAGTTCGCAGGTTCTCCTCCTTCAACCTGTTCTCCAGGACACAGGTTCCTTCACTGGAGAGCGATGGACCGTCTGATGGTCAGTGGATCGAATGCAAAAGTTCCTGCTTTCCCCAATACAGTGCCTTAATCAGGTTGGTATCGCATGGATGGACATCACGACATCGACCGCGTCTATGAATTGTTTAACCTGCTCCTTAACTTGTTCTGCATCATTGATTTTTTTACATATGCAAACATGTTTACATACTTTAGAGAGACCCAAGGGACGATTAAAATGGAAGAGGTTCTCAGCAGCTTTGACAACACGGGAAATGTCTGTGAGTAACCATCTTTGGGAATTTTGATCACATTTCCAAACAAACATTTTTTCACATGCTTTAACGGTTTAATCAGAATCAGAATTTCTTACATAATACATTCACCAAATATGTTTTCTACCTAAGGATTTGTCTTGGCAAGCACACACATGTATTACATGTAACATACTGTATATACCAGACAAGCACTTAGTGTGTTAACAAATATTTCAGAAAATAAACATTTAACTAAAGCATAAAAATAGCAAAATAGACTTAAGTTTGAATCAGAATAAGCAAATAATGAATGAAATTTATTTTCACGTAGGAATCAGAAATAGATTAACTATGGTTTATGGTATACTACAGAATGATAAGAATGTTGCACTGCTTTGCAGGGATTCGTTGTGTTGCACTGAACATGTCTTTTCCTGTATCGGCATTAAATGATTGGTGGCAATGTGTAATAATTTGTTAATCCTGGACATTTAAGAGTATAGATTTTGTTGGTTGAGGAACAGATGGTGGTTTTTGGTTCTACTTAAGGCTGCAGATCTCTGAGGAGCCACTGGCAGGCACAAGTGAGCAATTAGAGACATCTCATTTACTCTGTCAGTGAGGGGAATATGGGCGGAATTTAATGCTGGATTTACAGAAACTGTCATTTAGACATTTTTATCAAGAAGAACTCTTAAACTGTTTTTTTTTTGCACCTATACTATTAAGGTTATGTGTAGAATTTCTGTATAGCGTTATTAAAAAAACGCTATCTCTGGGAGCAGTTTTTCGAAAAGAAATTTCATTAATCTGTTGAATTTAAAACATCAACACACAGTTAAAGTGATATTTGTGTCATGTTTTTAGTATATGGCTTGAATTGAATATTTGTTGGCTTATAACAGTAAATACAATTGAGAATATTGAAATACTTGAACCATTACACATAGACAGGTTTAAATAAAACTCACACAATAAGCAAATAAAGAAATTAATAACAAGGGTAGTGTGCATACAAAACACGCTTTACAGTTTCTTTTCTTGAATTTATGTTGGCAAAAAAGCCAAATATGTCTAAAATATTGACACAAACACAAATATTCCTGATGGCCTGGCTTTGTTATTTGAATTCATCATTGGATCTCTGTCTTGGACAGTGATGAGACAGGTTTAGTTGTTATGATTTGTCTCTCACTTTCTATTTCTAATTTTAAAAAAGTAAATAAAATCTCTACAAATCAGTGACTGGACACATTTCTGTGTTCTGTTTTTAAAAGAAAGACACTATCCGTTAGTTAGATAGCTCGTTTGTTGCCTCCCTTTTTTGCAGGCTCTATAACAAACCTGTTCTCTTGTTGGATTAATAACTGCTGGCAGCATCACCTCTTTTTTTTTGGCCCTATGCCCCTCTTTGAGGCAGGGTCATCCCTCTTTCTTTCAAACGCTCCTCTCAGCCACCCCTAATTGATCTCACGCCTTGGTAGGTCCAAACATCTCCCCCATGTCCTTCTCGTCTCAGCTGGCCTACTGCATTGTAAGTAAAGAAGGGGGATGCCTGTCTATTACCTATCCTCCATCCCAAATCCCCACCTAAAGAGCTAAAGTCTCTGTGTCTTGTCAAGGACTGGATGTTGGATTAGTTGTACAAATGTGTGGATTTGTGTGATCTGCCTGGACAGGACTGTGAGGAACTGACCATGCTGTTGCTTTAAGTGCTCTTGTTTCCAGCAGGGCTCAAGAGCAACACAAAAGAATTTATCCGAACATGCTGGATAGACTTGAAGAGGTTTGGAGAGAGGCATTTTTGCTCAGCACTATAGACATGGATTCCTCATATATTATGTTTGAAAAGATAAGTCTGATAAATAACCAGGGTGTATTCTGAAGAAAAAAAAAAGTCTAGAAATTGTCCTGTGCTTTGGAGATAATTCAACACGTTACGCTGGATGCTTTCAAGCTTTTCTTATTACTCTAAACCCCCTTACTGGTATACCTCAGTGTGTGTCAGGGGTCACGACTTTCTGTGTTTGAGTGAGGTGTTAAGGAGACTCTCCAGTGAAGTGTTATGAATCAGATCACGTGACAAGAGGCTGCTTCGGGAGTTACACTGACTGTCCCGCTTGCGCTGCATCAGAAGAGTGATCGAAAGCGTCCAAAAACAAACTTCCTGGAATGTTAATGTTTTTTTCCATACAGAAGGAAGATCTTGGTTTGTAAGTTGTCTATCAAACAATGAGTGAACGACGTAATAGTAAGTAGTTAAAAGTGAAAGCGAGTAATCGGTTGTTGTTGTTTGTGTTGTTGAAGTGGACAACGTTGGTGATTCTCATTTCTTTAAGTGTGCCACTTCATTTTTGCCTCTTAGCTCTAACTTCGGAGGATGCATGGAAAGGAAACAAGAACAGGAGCAATCAAGGACAAACAAATTGGCCTAATGACTTACTCCCTGTTCACTGAACCATCACCTTAATGCATATTCACTTAGCAAACAACAGGGAATTGCATGTGTGCATCACATGTTGAAATGCTGATGCTATATTACATACGAAATTCAGCTATGATTTCTGATATGTGCATTTTAAAGTGATGCTATCCATCCAGCCATTTTCTGTACACATTATCCTATACAGGGTTGGAAGGAAACTGGAGTATACCCCAGGGGACACAAGTGTGGGGAATCCCTGGACAATAACAGTCATGTACATACACATGTTCACACCCATTCAAACAATACAAACAATTTAGTGATGCTAATCAGCCTACAACATGTTTTTTGGACTGGTGAAGGAAACTAGTTTACCCCAAGGAAATCCCTGAAACACATTGTGAACAAACTCCTTACACACAGAGTGGTGGCAGGAATCAAACCCCCAACCCTAAGAGCTTTAAGTCATCTTATTTCATTAATATGATTCGATTGTATTATTGCTTTTTATTAGCATATTATAATTTGGAATTAGGATACTATACCGTGATGGCCTTATACAAACGCCAGCTATTGCACACTTCCAGTTTCCTCGCTCCTAGATTACTCTCGGTGCATTTAGAGAGGTGATGCTTACTTAAATCACTTGACGTTGGTTGGCGTCGATCGATTTCCGGGTCACATGCTGAAGGACGTGAGCTAGAGGAGACAAGGAGGCATCAATTAGAGCAACTCATCTCCTCAAAACACTTCGAAGGTCCGAATCCGCCGATCCATCCCGATCCTCCCCATCCTACTTCGTAGGTCAATCATGGTCCACGACTGCAGAAAAAGATATGGATCTGTTCATGCTCTGCCGATTGTATCACCTTCACTTCAGCATCACTTCACACAAATCTCACACTTCAAAGGTGCCCGTGTGTCTTTCAGGAACCGGAATAAAAACCTTAGACACAGTTTTAAACCAGTATGCTTCCACAAATGCCTATTAAATTTGCATCTATGCACAGCTGATCCAGTTGTACCCTAACACTCTCAGAAAAAAAAGACTCCACAGAGGGCAAAGCCCTGTCTTGGGGATGTCTTTTGTTTCTTAATTAAATAATCAAGACATAACCTGTTTACCTGTAAAGCTCATTTAAGGTCCTTAAATTGGTCCTTAGAGACTACTGCTGTGCCACTGAGAATGAATTTACAGTGTTTGTACATTTGGGAACAACAAAGCACCTTTACACTAGCTTTTTATCCTGACAGTGGTCTTAGGATTTTGTGGATGTACATTTGCATAGTATTTTGCACAATAGTAGCTTCTTATCATTTATATTCTAAAGCCTAAGATAATACCACACTTTTAAGCATCATAATTATCCATCTGTTATGGTTAATGTTTCAATAAATGTTAAAGGAGGTTTGACATTTCTTTAACTTTTCTGAAAAGACATTTTCTTGAATGTCTTTAAGATCGAGGAGCTTACGCTTGGTAGTTTCTTGTTAACAAGCCGCATCATTTTTGTCTTGTTCCTTTCGAGGGAATGATTGATTATAGCTGCTGTAACATAAGTGATAACAGCACACAGATGTACAGTCCACATCAAATTGTAAATGTTGATGGGTACAAAATGTCATTCTTTTAAAAAGTAAAGCTTGTTTATTGGCAAATTGCTGTGGTATGAACAGTGGAATTAAACACATAGGTGCTCTCTACTAGAAAAATAGTCAATTTCAGGGTCTGCTACGTGTCCGGCTGTGTGTGTGTGTATGTTTGTGCATAGGTCTCTAATGCTAATGGTTTATCGTGGAACAATAGCTTTCCTTTGAGGTACATCAGAGTTTCAGAGTCTTCTATTCTGACTGTCTGACATTTCTGTTTAATGCTTAATAAGCATTCCTGTCCTGTACTTTATCCAGACTTTATAAACACATATATAATCTGCATTGGGTTTACAGGGTTTATGACCCAAATGCAACGAATCTTTAACATTTAGTCATAAGCAGAGAAATCAGCTCAAATGAGTCAGCCATTGGGTTACAAAAGTGCAGGTTCAGTGCAAATCCAGCCCAAGCATATAGATGACGAATTCAAGGGTTTTTTTCTCCAAGGAAGTACTAAGATTTGAACTTATAACCTTCCAGTTTCTGGCATAGAACCTTCAGCTACCATTTTTTTTATTACAGTGACTTTTAAATGTTAATATGAGCATATTATATGAAGGATTTGTCCACTGGCTTTATAAGGTGAACAAAAGGTGAACCACAATTACCAGCACTGCTGCAATAGGGATGAGAGGTTTTTTTTTTTTGTTGTTTTTTTTTAGGGAAATGAAATAACAAAATGAGACTTTTCAGAGGCTTTGTGTGTGGCTGTAATGCCCTGGTAATTACAGATATACTTCAGCAACCAGGTCACACTCTTTCCTCTAGCACAAAGATCCCTTCTAGTCAGGAATTAGAAAGAGACAGAGCGAGGGCAAGAGAAGGTGGGAAAGAAATATCGGCCTAGAATTGGGTGAAATTATTGAATTCTCCCTCCATTTCTCCTCTTTTGTAGATTTAGATTTGTAGAACTCTATAACTTGCATGAAGGTTTGCGTCGCTGTCAAATGTTGCCACTTTAAGAAATTGATCTGCTAAAGGTTATATAAATTGAAGCATAACAAGTGTGTGTGTGTGTGTATATGTATATATGTATATATATATATATATATATATATATATATATATATATATATATATATATATATAATTTGTCTATATTTACGCATATGGGGTGAAGTGACACCTTTAGGACTGTGGCTTTGATTCCCACCTTCACCCTGTGTGCGCATGTTCTCCCCGTGTTTTAGGGTTTCCTCTGGTTTCTCCAGTTTCCTCCCACACCTCCCACATGTTTGTAAGCTGATTAACATCTGTAAATGTTCTGTAGCGGTACAGAAAATGGATGCATGAAAGATTTCTTTTTTCTGAAAAAGATTTTTTCTTTTATTTAAGCTTTAAGGAAGTAGTCCCCAGTGTCAGTACATTGTAAGTCAGTACATTAGGTTTTCTGAGTTGGGAAAGTTCTTAGAGGGCTATGTGGATGCCAAACACGTATATTTTAAAATTATTCATTTATATTAAAAGTGATTTTAAAAAAGATGCACAGTGGCATGATTTTTAAAAAAAAAAAAAAAAAGGAAAAAGAGGTTGTCATGGTTGTCCCCAGACACAAGTTAGTCCTACCCAATAGTCACCTCTCCCCTATCATACGACAACAAATAAGGGAAAAAGGAGGCTGTCCTGCTTCCTCTGAGACACATGAAGCCACCAACTGTGTCTTTTACACCGCCGATAATGCTGTTTGTAATGCAGGGCAGCATAAAACGCTCAAAGGAAAGTGCTTTCTGTCCTCTTCTGCATGCATGAGATCACAGACACATATGATTGGTTAGTGTTGCGTTGATCCATAATTAGCGAAAGTATATCATCCCTGCCACTCAGGGAGCATAGAGAGCATAAAAATCTCCTTTGGATTTTTAGCCATGCATGGATTCAAACACGTGACCTCAGGACATTAGGTTACTGTACATATCGGTCACAAATGTGTCACTGCAAACTTCAGAAAAGGGAAAATTTAAGGAAATGCAAAAGTTATTTACAAAAATGGATTATTATATGGACATAAAAATTCTCCATCGTGCTTGACTCTATTGGCAGGAAAGAAAAAAGTCTGTATCATTTACATGTATGATTTAGCAGTATTTTAATCCATAACGTAGAAACACTTTTTAGTTCATAGTTGTCAAAATCTTTGGACAGATTGTTAGTGGAGGTGGAAAAACTTTCAACTGTTCCTCAGGTGAAATTGAAAGTCAGCCTTGAAATCACCTTAATTGAAACTAGATTAGCGCATTGACAGGGAAGTGATGTCCTACAATGGTTTCCAAGGGCAAGTGTATGTGCCTTGAGGCCTGTGTGTGTGTGTGTTTGTGTGTGTTGCTGTGCTTCCATTAGAGGAATAAGTGATTAACACTGTAGTTAATTTGATTTTCGTTGTTCCTTATCCATCAGAGAGTATCTCAGTGCCACCCTATTGGTGGGCAAACACCACCACCCCCGCCCATGCTCTACCACCCCAGAAGCTAGCTGCCTGGCAACCGTGCAAGTTCGCCTGCAGCCTTAATGTAGCTGATGATGTTTTAAAACAAATAGATCATTTATCTGATTAGTGTCTTGGTGGAGAATGAAGCTTGTAAATGGCTACCTCTCACTTAGAGATTGGGCAGGGCTCCAAAATCCTGACACTGGAGAGGGGTGTGTGTGTGTGTGTGTGTGTGTGTGTGTGTGTGTGTGTGTGTGTGTGTGTGTGTGTGTGTGTGTGTGTGTGTGTGTGTGTGTGTGTGTGTGTGTGTGTGTGTGTGTGTGTGTGTGTGTGTGTGTGTGTGTGTGTGTGTGTGTGTGTGTGTGTGTGTGTGTGTATGACAGGGATTTTTCCCCAGTTGTTTGCCAAGCATTTTGTGAATACTGTCTCACTTTTGGGTGCACAAACACACAGCTGAATAAACCTCCACAGTCACTGTGTGTTTTTATGCAATAATTAGCATGCATCATGTTTTGTGATGGTGTGTCGCCTTGCGAGGTGTCAAGGTGGGTGTACACAACACTTAGAATGTGCTAGAAAATCAGTAACAATCAGTTAACACCATATAGCCTGCAGACAAAAGATAATAATCTCAAACGCTAAGAGAATGTCTCTGCTATCGGCTACTGAAAAAAAAAACCACCCTGAATTGCTACTTTACCCCCTACTGAAAAAATCATTGCCTCGGTCAGGTGTGTTTATCTGATAGAGCTCTGGGAAGAGCTGTGTGTGTTAGTGTGTTGTGGTGCTGATTTAGGCCCACCTGCGTCCTCAATTTAAATCCTTTGCTTAACTAATAAAACACAGCCAGGATGTGGAACAGAACAAATGGCAGCGGTGGAGTATTTTGGAGATGACGGTCATCATGTCTTTTACTTATGGTGTCAAGCCCTTGCCATTTATCACCACATTTTCATGACACTGATGACTTCTGTAAGCCCTTGAAATCTCATTATTTATATTATTCAGATATTCCTCTTACAATGTTTTGTATAAGTATTCACCCCCTTGAATTGTCCCACATTTTGTAGTTTTAGCAACAGAAAATGAGCCCTTATTAAAATTGTGTGGGGTGATTACAGACATGTTCAGATATCCTTGTTTTTGTTAGTTTTTTGTAAGTTACCAACAAAAGGCAAATATTTACATGACTGTAGTTCACCTGTGTATAAAAACACCTCAAAAATTCTGACTTCCTTCAGCAGCAGAGAGTAAATTGACTTTCTGGCTTAACCTCCTAAGACCCAAGCTTTGGTTTAGCTTGCATTTTAGATGCAATGTGATGTCCACGGGTGTGGACACCAGGTTGTAGTTGGTTAATGTCAGTGAAAAACAAATTGTTGCACAACACCGGCTTCCTCCACACAATTTTGAAACCCAAAAATGGCTAGCACAATTTTAAGATTGTTGCTGTTAGAGCTCTCTGCTGCATGGGTTAGTAAGTGGAATTGTCTTGCAAACTTTACTGTGGTGATCTCTAAACATATCAATCGTTAAAAAAATGCCACACCCCTGTACATTGTTTAGTATCTGTTTATGATCACATTCTATATATAATTGTGCTTATATGAGTAGCAATATTTTGCTATATTATGTCTCTTATTGTGTGTTTTACATGTAACTATCCAACATATGTCTTTTGTAACATGAGACCATTTGGAGTGGGGTTGGTAGGTGGCAGGGTGGGTGAACAGGAGGGGAACAGGGTGGACACAGGGTCTCAGTGCTTGTGTTTTCATTTGGTTATACATTAAATATGCTTGCACTCTGTTATATGAATTTTGGGTTTGATCAAATTTACAAAAGCCTTAAGCTTTGACTATCATGTGGGTCCTTATTATTCATTATTTTAAAATGAAAAGAATTTAAGATGACCGTTAATTTTGATGGAAACTGTATGCACTCTGAACTGATTTAAGGGGTAAATAATTCCTCATTGTTGTTTGTAAATAATTTTGAAAATGAAAATAAAATAAAAAAATCCTCCTGTCTCAATATTATGGGCTACAAATTTGTGCAGATTCGTGACCTATAACGCCAATTAAATCCAGTTCCTAGTTGAACACAGGTTTTAAAAAATGTGGTAAAGTTAAAGTGGGCTTGAAGGCATTGTATTCACTAACTACAATACATTATATGGTAGCTACACTGAAACTAGGATTTAAATGATCTGCTCCTTGACAAATCCAAAAACATTTGCCTGGTAGAATTTTGCTTTTCCCTGACTTCATATGTCGTTGTGTTGCTTTCCTTTCTTGCCCCACACAGAGTCTAGTAGCTATTTTCACTGCTCTGTAAGGTCATAGCAGGTTGTCTGACTAGTGCTGAATCACCCTGTGTCTTCCATACAGCTGATCTAAGGGGTCCGGTTGTCTCCCTCTATCCCCTTGTGTTCACCCTCCCCTCAGTGGGCCGAAACGCAGCCCGGCCCAGCCTTTGTGTTTGGCTATCCATCCCGAAAGCCGGGGGCCTGCTCGACTCCTGGGGAGAGCTGCCTGAGAGAAAAGGAGCGAAGAAAAGAAGAGAAGTAATTACGTCCAGTCATTGAGTTCTGAAGATCCCCCTCCCTCACACAGAAACCAGCACCACTGCCACCTACCCCACCCACGTTCATTAGAGAGGCCCTGATCCAGCGACAAAACGGCATACGTTTAAAGCAAAAAAAAAAAAAAAAAAAGTAGGAATGTTTTGGAGGAATATGACACCTCTGCATCTATGGAGAAGAAGAGCTACATTAATGAGCTGGGGTTGGGGGGTGTCTGGGGGGGGGGAGCTGATTGCTAGCTTAGGCCTTTTGTCTCCACCTTTTCACAGAGACCACAAGTTGCTTCACATCGCTGCCTTTTCAGGACAGGAAGGAGCCCCTCGTGCTTTTCTTTTTTTTTTTTTGTCCTGAACTCTTCCTTCTGTCTTTTTTCTCCCCCTTACACCTAGTCATTGTAGTCATGTCTTTAAGCTCATCTGTCCATCCTTTGATAGAGTCATCTGACAAGTCAAAAGAGAGCCAACAGAGGGCTGACTTTAAGAAAATTGCTCCTATGTCGCAACAGCGTAATCATGTATTGGCAACTAGCCATCACTCTTATGAGTGCAGACGAGTGTGAAAGGTCCAGGGCATTTAAGTCTGACCGCGGCAGCTCTCTCTATCTGTGCCGTCACCCGTAGAGCAGGCAGCCTGAAGCCAAGCGGCCTCCTTTTTTCCACCAGGTTGGTTCCTTTCTCATTGTCTTGCCAAAGCCGTGATGGGAAGTAATCTGCTGCAATAAGGAGAAGTCATTTATTAGTCCCAGCCCAGGGGTTCATGCTTCACAAATTGTATTGAGTAGAAATGACCCAATCAGAGAAGAGCAAAAGGGGAGGGCTTTTTTTCCTCTCTTTTTATGCATAGGGGTGGGATGGAAAGGAGGGGTGTTCCTGGTGCTTTCTCCAGCTCCTCTCCATCCATCCGGCCCAGAGGATTATGGGGGATTGATGTGTTGCTGGTCCAGTGGCCAGATGATGCCTTGCCTTCCCACTGAGCTTTTTAAGTGCATGTATGTGTGTCTGAAAAGGTAAGCCTCAGACAGGGCGTTACTTGAGTCTGAATGTGTGTACCAAATGTACTGTATGCTTGTGTGGGTCTTTGTTTGCACGTGTGTGTGTGTGTGTGCACTCTCAAGTTTTAGGCATGTGTTACATTTTCAGATACCGGATCTAAACAATGGGAAACAAACAGACTATTGTTTTTTTTCCAACCACAATGTTCCTGAAAGTGTGGCAGTCAAAAAGCTGCCAACGCTCAACACCCATCAACCCTTATCTCTTCCACACATACACACACACATTGTCAAACTCTCATACCACACAAACACGTAAACACACACGCGCGATGCTCCTCGTGAATGCACACTCCCACATTCTCCCAAAACAATAACCGATGATGCTTTTCTGCTGCATTGCCAAGTGGCTTTTTACAACTATTGCACAATGGAGAAGCTAATTACTGTAGATTTGGAGAGCTGGTTAATTGATCATGTTAGCGTCCTAATTGCATCTCTTTTACCTGAGGCCTCTAAAAGACCACCCATACCTCACACACAACAGCTCAGAGTGGGGAAAAAATGCATTATTTTTATTCTTTGTTTAAAGACTGTGGTTTTTAGGTTTATATATTTTGGAGCTAACTATATCTTAGCTATATTTATACTAAGTCTTGTTCATTTGCAGTGGTGGATAATGTTCTATGTGATGTGTGAGAAAGAGGTTAAGGCTAGTTTATGGAATGAGTTAACGTTTGTCCAGTTGGGGGTGCTCTCATACTTTGAAAAGCTGCTGTGATGCGTCCTACTACCACTACAACTACTACTAATTATAATAGGATTGTTATCCTTTCACTAGCCATTACAACTACTCCAAACATAACACAACGACCAGCGTGATGCACATGGTTTTTATTGCAAAATGCAGTTTTCTACAGTGCAGGTTTTAAAATACATGAACAGCCATTTTAAATGTCGTTAAGAGTGTCATCTTAAGGTTTGAGAAGTGAAATTCATTAAACAACATCAAACATGCCAACTGCTAGTAGATGAGTCTGAACAATCAAAAAGTCAAACACAAACAAGTGTTGTGTGTGTGAAAATACGAGCACAACTATTACATACTTAGCACAGGGAGTCAAGAGTGGTGGCACTTTTTCAGTTCTGTGAAAACTGTTTTAGTAACTTTTTGCTAACTTCTGTTGTATTTGAACGCCCCTGTGAACCAATACGCTGTCTGGGATTTTTTTTTGTCGTTAAGTTCCATATTTTTGCTCTGTTAGGATTTTTATTTGTAGGTTAGATTTTGGCAGATTTGTTGATTTCTAAGCGTTCTCATTGATTTAAGATAGACAGAATGAATTTGGTATTTAACATTACATTTGTAAGATTTTATAATCAGCATCATTTTACTGGATTCTTCCCATGTAGTGACGATATATACCTGTTGTTTGCACTGATTTCTCACATACAACCCAGCTCTTTTGTCTTGTTGAGTGAGCGTGAATTCATCTCGTTGTGTGTCAGCACCTTATGCACCTAATGTAGGGCGATGTGGTAATTTAGGAGTTAAGGTGTTGGATTAATATTAATTGGATTAATTAAGGTGTTGGATTAATTCCTACCAATCAGAAGGTGACTTCAAATCCCAAGTCCACCACGCTGCCACTCCTGAGCCCCTGAACAAGGAACCTAACCCTCAATTACTCAGCTGTATAAAACAAGCCTCTCTGAATAAGGGCTTCTGCTAAATGCTATAAATGTAAATTTAGTCCTGTGTACTGTGTTGCACCGTGATCCTGGAGCAACGCCAATTTATACAGGAAACACTATATGGCCAATAGCATGTACACTTCTGACCATCACGCTCATTTGTACTTGTTGAAGATCCCATTCCAGAGTTAGTGGTTTGCTCTTTGCTGTTATAATAACCTCTTCTCTTCATTTTGGAGTGCGTCTGTGGGGATTTGTGCTCGTTCTGTCACAAGAGCTTTAGTGATGTCAGGCACTGATGTCAGGTGAGGAGGTTAGTGTTTAGTGGGATTGAGGTCAGGGCTCTGTGCAGGTTACCCAAGCTCTTCCACTCCAGCCTTGGAAAATCATGCAGTTGTGGAGCTCTCTTTGTGCACAGAGTCATTGTCATGCTGGAACAGGTCTGGACCTCTTAGCTCCAGTAAAGTGAAATTATAAATCTACAGAGACATTCTATATGATTGTGTGCTTCAAACTTTGTGGTAAAGAAATAAAAACTCACTTGACGTAATGTCTCCTACAGTTGTGATGCTTCATACAGTAGACTATTCAACAGGTTACAGCTCATTGTTTCGTTGGGATAGTTTTCCCTTTCAAAACTATTCTGTTGTCACTGCACTGTGTATTTCTATTAACATTTGGCAGACTCCCTTATCCATTTATCTTTATCTCATTAATACAACTTGAGGGGGCACGGTGGCTTAGTGGTTAGCACGTTCGCCTCACACCTCCAGGGTTGGGGGTTCGATTCACCGCCTCCACCTTGTGTGTGTGGAGTTTGCATGTTCTCCCCGTGCCTCGGGGTTTCCTCCGGGTACTCCGGTTTCCTCCCCCGGTCCAAAGACATGCATGGTAGGTTGATTGGCATCTCTGGAAATTGTCCGTAGCGTGTGATTGTGTGAGTGAATGATAGAGTGTGTGTGTGTGCCCTGCGATGGGTTGGCACTCCGTCCAGGGTGTATCCTGCCTTGATGCCCGATGACGCCTGAGATAGGCACAGGCTCCCCGTGACCCAAGGTAGTTCGGATAAGCGGTAGAAGATGAATAATACAACTTGAGGGTTAAGAGCCTTGCTCAAGGGCCCAGCAGTGCAGCTCGGCAGTGGATGGATTTTGAACTCATGACCTTTCAAGCAGTAGCTTAAAGTCTTAACCACCGAGGTGCCACTCTATCTGTATCTACCACCCTGTGTATTCACTGTATACTGACGTCTGTATTTATTTACCTGCTGTTGTGTATTTGCAATTTATGCAGTCTTTATACCATATTTCTGTACTGTTATGTGTTGTGTCATGCTGTGAAAAATACATTTCATTCTGATGTGGACTAGCTATATAGAGGGATAACAATAAAAACACGACTTGATTTAATCACCAAAACAGGTCTGCAGCTTTCACATTAAAACATTGATCAGCATGATATCCCTTAAAATCAGTCAGAACCAGTAAAACAGTGCAATGTTTGAATGTTTTATTTATTTATTTTTTACTTAATTTGTTTAATGAATGAAAATGGAGAGGTGGAAACGGTCCTGAGTTATTAAACCCAGCAAGTACGGACTGTATTCTGAAGGTGCCACATCTATCACAATTTAGTGTAAACATCCTGATGCTGCTATTTTTGTCCTGTGTATGCTCCCTCACTCTGACCACTTTTTATTTTCGATCATTACACACACACACACACACACACACACACACACACACAAACATCATGTGGCTTGTAAGAGGAAACCCATGGTGTGCTCCAAAGTGGGACATCACTAATCAATGGGAATCGTTTAGGCCCATTCTCTCTCAGGCTACAATACCCAGCGTTTTGCTAATCAATTCAAAACAAAACTGTCATTCACTTTTCCAGTCTAATAATACACATACTACTCACAGTGTGTGTGTGTGTGTGTGTGTGTTTGTGTATGTGTGTGTGTGTGAGACACACAGTGTGTATATTGGCTCTCAATGCATTCACCATTCCCCTGTCTTTTTACTGTGTGTGTGTCTATGTGTGTGTATATGTTTGTGTCTACGTCTGCGTGTGTGTCTGTGTTTGTGTCTGTGTGTGCATGTGCGTGTGTGTTTGTCTGTGTCTGTGTGTGTGTTTGTGTGTATGTGTATTAGCACGGGTGACTGAAAGAGGCACAGAGTAAGTGTGTGGCACTATGTTTGTGAGCAGGTTGTTTTGCCCCCACCTTTAGTTTTTTCCCTCCCCAGTTTCAGTGTTTAGCTAAATCTGTCCACAGTTCTATCTCTCTCTCTCTCTCTCTCTCTCTCTCTCTCTCTCTCTCTCTCTCTCTCTCTCTCTCTCTCTCTCTTTTTCTCTCTCTGTGTATGTGCGCACATACACAAAAGGCTTGCATCAAGTTCAATTAGTAGGTACTGTGCTGTTCACTAAAAGGGGGCTATGCTATTAGCAACCTTTCTAAGGACCGCTGCATCCTCCACCAGGCAATCAGATCACTCAAGAGCCTCTTTCCCCTGGCATGACCCAATCTCTTTGCCCGCTTGTGGGTAAAGACCCCCCCAAACTATCTAGTGGCCCTCTCCAGCCCCTGCACCAGCCAGCGGCTAGCCCCAAGCGTCCTTCACCTCGCGCATGAGAAGAAAGACAAGGTCATGAGCATGGAGATATAAAGAAGAAATTATTCTTCCTTCAACTGAGGTGAAGCATCCCGTATAGTGTCTCGTCCAGAGCAGCCACAGGGACCCAGAGACTCATCTTTCTGACCACTGTATCTGGTGTGTTTATTACCCTACTATAGAAATTACGGGTTTATTAAAAGTTTTTAAACCTATAATAATGACATCAATTTAAATACACCTTAGAATAACTACGATTCGCAGTATTTTCAACTTCTAGCTCCAGTTAGTTTCTTGAATTCAGGTGTCTTTTGACATCTATTGACCCAGGTGGAGAATTGTAGGTGAGTATTTTCACTGCAGACTGCAGAGGGCTTTTAATATTGTAAACGGTTTCATTAGCGGTAGGTCAATAAAACGCTTCATTCTGCTCCACTAAAGCAGTGAAAGTGAGGACATTGCAGAGCACTAAATGCAAGGTAGAAAAAATGTATGGCTTTTAATTGGTTAAAAGGGATGCTGCTATGTAGCATACCAAGAAATTGTAGTGATCTTTTGTAAATATTGATGTCAGAGAGAGAAAGAGTGTGTGTGTATGTGTGTGTGAGAGAGAGACAATGAGAGGAATCCACACACAGAAAGACGCTCACATATAGTCGGTAATAACAGTGGGCTGGCTCTATTACTCCCGCAGTCAGAGTGCTAAGTGCTGTCTTGGTGTCGCTTGAGGATCGATGGCCAACGCTGTGTCAAAGTGAACGCAGCCCTGCCAAACATCCTCAGGGTCACAGGTCATCCGAGCCAGACACTCCAGAGGGCAGGAGGCTGGCAATGTCCATCGATACACGTGGTCCAGCTGAGTGCTAATGCTCCACTGCTGCTGGAGCTTCCTGCCCCCCATGACCATTACAGAGAGAGCGAGACACACACTCACACACATTTACGCTCCATGATTTGCTCATACTCTGTAATACATTATCAGAAAGGTACATGCTGCGGTTCAATCAGCAAGTGACACACATACACAGGAATTGACAGTAGAGTATGCGCTTTTAAAATGTGCGTTGATTACATACACACAAACACACACAGACAGAAACCGAGTAATTGATTCTGGAATTGCAGCAAGGTCAATCATTGTGACGATCAAATACACAGACACTTTCAGTCGGTTATGCCCTGGCTCACACATGCCACATTTTTTGGCGTGGCCACAATAAACAGAAGCCGCTTTCCTTTTTAGCGTTGTGGTGTAAATGTGCTGGGTTGCAGACTGTCTGGGTTTATTCTGACAGGGCAGGTGAAACAGTAGTGTTTGTGTGTCAGAGTTTAGATCAGTATAGAGATGTCTCAAGTGTTATGTGACCCAAGGCACTACTCCCCCCCATTTTTATCCCCATTTTGGTTACGTGCCAATCCCCACCCACTAGCTAGCTCTTCACATTTATATTGTCAGCTATCAATTGGAGAGGTTGAAGGCTAACACACACTATGTCCAAGATCCATCTTTTTGAACTATGTGCTCTTAAAGATGCCCTGTATTTGTGACTCTCACCATCCAGGACTGTATTTTTTTGTTGCATGAGTAACATAAAAAACTAAGGGAAAATCATGGGCAAAAAATAATATAAGATTAAATAATATTAATTATAATAATAATAATGATAATAATAATAAAAAAAAATTAATTATATTAATCGAAACAAAGAAATGTGTACATATGCTATGTATATGTAATAACCTTGATATTTGTCTTTTTTCAAACATTTTTTTAAACATTTTTGCATTTCTCTAGTATCCTGTTTCTATATCCGATCTTTTTCAAAACCAACAACAAAACAACCAAAAATAATAATTTCATTCAATGAAAATCCAACTTTTCGACTATTAACAGTTCATGGCTTGGAGTAGAAAAAGTGCATAAAGAAAACATGTATTCAAACTCAGTTTGTTACAGTCTGTTTCGTTTCATAGTGTCTTCTTATGTTATATTCTTTCGTTACAGACACGTTAGCTCCGCACACAAGACAAACAGGTCTGTCCTTTATATCCTCCCACCTGTCTTGAAAGCTCCTATTGTCCATCTTTCGTTTGGCTATTTTTGTGGAGGGTGGAATTAACTTGCCCGATGTGACTGTAGCATGGTTGTTAACGACTGTCAACAGAGAATGAGGGGCGCTTGCTGTTCGTGACTATGCGTCAATACAGTGGCAAGGCATTCTGAGATTTGTAGTATTAGCGGAGCATGCGGCCATCCAGCTGTAATGCACATTTGATATGATCTGAGTTTGACACTCCTCCTCTAAACTGTTCCTAGGTGGGAATGATTGTAAGAAAGTATGTCCCAACTCGGGTACATTCCCACTTTAAACCAGTGTTCCTATATTCAGCTCTGGGGTCACCATGACCATGACTAGGATATGTTCATCCCATATACAGTATACATACATATATATGAATACATATATGAGCATATTTTGTATGTGTTTTTTTTAATGTAATATCTAGTAGTCCTCACTAGATAAAGCATTTTAGCTCACTGACTGACTGACTGACTGTGTCAGTGTGGTACAGTAAATCTACAACGCTCATTAAAAAATTGTGCTGTTTTCTTTGCTGTGATGACTCCTGTGTAACTGGAACACATATATGAGGGATTTATTACACTGTTTGGGTGCTTCTTACACACACACACACTCACACACACACACACACACACACACACACACACACACACACACACACACACACACACTGTCTAGACACACTGTCTATTCATATCAATGTCTATACGTTGTCTTTGGATTGGGGAGGAAACTGGAGTTCTTGAAGGAAACCCACCAAAGCACTGGGAGCACATGCAAACTCCACAAACACAGGACAGGAATTGATGGTAAGAATTATATTCTTGATTCTTTTCCTAATTCTTTTTACTCATTCCCTTCCTTGCTCCTGTGGAACATGGGATCAGGATTCAAGGAAAGGAATCAAGAACATACTAACTAGCAGCAAATGTTATATAGTCATGCATCTTATTAATGGTGTTTTGGCTGAGCTTCAGTATTCACTATGTCGCATACACATTCTCCTAAAACTACTAAAACTCAGTGCCTGAAAGTTTGTAATGATATTTGGTCTTGTTCCAGTAGAGCATTTCTCCAGGTGTGTGTGTGTGTGTGTGTGTGTGTGTGTGTGTGTGTGCAATACAGAGTTCTAGACCCTGCACTAAACTTGACGTTGCTCTCGGGTCATCAAACTGCGCTTGCATGCAGTAGCACTTTAATGTTCTCACTCTCTCCTTCTGCAGTCTGAACATCATCTCTTCACCTACAGCCCCTCCTTCCATCCCCCTCTATTTTCTATTTTTATTTTATTCCTCTACTTTATTGACCTTTGGCTACAGAATATTGTGGAAGTGCTCTTCTTCATGGGCCGCACACTTGCATCAGATATGTGCTACCTCTTTTAGAGCATCGTCCCCAGAGGACTCAGGGATGGATTTGGGTTTTTAAACATGGAGCGATGCAGGAGTGAGAGGCAGATTATCAATCTTCAACGGTCAGGTTTTAACATGATGTAGTTCATGGTTTCCAGCAGAGCTATATGATCAGGATTCACTATTACAAATATCATAAACTAGCATCGCTGTGTGAATTAACATGGGTCCTGACCCGTGGTGTCTGTGTGAAAGCCGAGTGTGTGTTTAACTGTGTAATTTTCCACAGCTGTGTGACGCAGAGGGCCGAACAGTGCCTGAGAGCTCTGCACTGAAGTTCATCTGAAGTGAGTTGCTTTGAAACAAATACCTGGAGTACTACAGCGCTCTTCAAATGCACAGGTCTAAAGTCAAGTCTCGCCACCCCCGCACCCTCTTAATGGCCTGTTTACTCCCCACTCCACTGAGGGTTTTGTTGTACTAATGTTTTTGAGAGGTTGAAAATATGTTTGCCTGATTAAAAGTGAATAGTAACATCTTTGGTATTCATGCTATATCCTCGTTTGTTTCAGATTCTAGAGTATTTTGTTTTTTTTTTCCTTTGGGGAAATTAGGAGGTACTGCAGGCCCGCAAGCCTCAGTATCATTCCTGATTTGCATACCTATTAGCAAAAGCGATCGAGTGAGAGGCCCACGGTACATAAGACCATTGTTTTGGAGCGCTCTTGTAAAACCGACCCTACCATTCCAACTCAACGCACACGTGAGCAGCAGACGAGCCAGAAAAAAAACTTCTCAGCAGGCTTTTTTTGGGTATGTTTTTGTAGTTAATTTCCATATTAATGAAGGGTGAAATAAATCAGTCGGTGCAGAATCAGGACAGACAGGACTCGATGGATTGTGGCATGTCTTGAAGGAAAGAAACCTGACCCACAAACAAATGTGTTATTAACACAAACAGAGAATTTTTTTTTTCTTTTTTTGTAGTTACACTATGTGGTCTAATTTCTCTGAGTTTTTTTTATTTCTATTTTTTGGTGGATATGATAAAGTCTGAGAGAGAGAGAGAGAGAGAGAGAGAGAGAGACAAAAAAATGTAAGAGCACAGAAAGAGACACAGAGAGAGACACAGAGAGAGAGAGAGAGAGAGAGAGAGAGAGGGAAACAGAGAGAGAGAGAGACAGAGAGAGAGACAAAAAAAATGTAACTTTAATTGCAAATATTCACACATAAGCTTGTCGTGTAAGCATATATCCGACCCTATCATCACTACGACATGAACACAACATGTAGCCATAAAAACAGATATATTCATCTCTTATAATTATTTACAGTGTGTAAGGGTTTAAAAAAATATTTGGCAGCGTGCATTCCTGTCCTCCAAAAGCACTCCACAGACAGACGTGCATGCTGATTGTCCTCTCCAGGCTTCTGTACTGAGAGCCATCCAGTGTAGTACATAAACAAATCAATCAGCAGATACTCTGTGTAAGTGCCTAAATGCTACTGCAAATGTTTACACAATGCAAAGCATTAGAGCACTTCACCGACACACACCCGCTCAAGTCTTCCACGTCTGTACAAGTGACACTAGATTCAAAACTCTCTGAATCTTAATATTTCTGAGCAACTGCTGATGAAGAGGCTCTAGTGCATCTCAATGTCTGTAGACTGATCCCAAATTTATGCTGAATTACGTTGTATATCGTGGACCAGAGTATCACAAATTATATGTACTGTCTGTCTGTCTGTCTATCTGTCTATCTGTCTGTCTGTAAACACGATTTGCAAAAGAAAGTACACCCTCTATCAACTGTGTGGTCCTCTCCAACTTCAATTAAGAAACAGATCGCCTCAATTAACAACAAAAGCAACACAACAGATTTATTTTTCCCCAAAAGAAACCAGGAAAGTCGAACATAGTCATTATGTTCATTATCATTAAGAAATAGTCAGAAAGTGATGAAATACACTGCGTTCTTTCTTTCTTTTTTTCAGGTTTATTAAATGGTTTATCATGATGTCTTAAAATGGAAAATCTGTATTAGGGTAAAGTTAGGGATAGTTCTGCTGAGCACTTGTACAAGAATGCATTTATACTTTTATGTTAAATATTATCAGATAATATCTCAAATCAGGTCAAAATGATCTACTATTGATTATTATAAGATGACAGTAAGTCAGACATAATGACATTATGAAACCTTTTTCTGGGCATTTTACTATAAGCTTTAAATGTTCTTATTCTTTTGACAGATGTACTTTTCTTTTGGTTTAGTGTCTCATGTTTTGTGTTAGTTTATGTGGTCTTTTTTCACTCTTCTGGTAGATTTGAGAGAAAGAGAGGGAAAGAGAGAGAGAGAGAGAGTGGGAGAGAGAAAGAGGGCGGGAGAAAGAGAGAGGGGGAAGAGGGGGGGAACTTGTGTCACCATTTGAAGGTGTCAGATTTCACCTTAATCACAAATCTTCATGTATAAATTTGTATTTGTGTGGGCAAATCCCCCCTTACCTGTGTAATGCAGTGTGTAGTTGTGTTATGTGTGCAGTGCAGTGTGTGGTTGTGTTGTGTGTAGTTGTGTTGTGTGTGTGTAGTGCAGTGTGTAGTTGTGTTGTGTGTGTAGTGCAGTGTGTAGTTGTGTTATGTGTGTAGTCCAGTGTGTAATTGTTTTAAATGTGTAGTGCAATGTGTGTAGTCCAGTGTGTAGTTGTGTTACATGTATAGTGCAGTGTGTAGTTGTGTTAAATGTGTAGTGCTGTGTGTAGTTGTGTTTAGTGTGTAGTCTAGTGTGTAGTTGTGTTTAGTGTGTAGTGCAGTGTGTAGTTGTGTTGTGTTGTGTGTGTGTGTGTGTTTCTTTGTGTGTTTGTCTTTGTGTCTCTGTCTGTGTGTCCTTGACCGGGCAGTTACTAAGGATGATGAAGTGAACACAGTGAATGCATACTGTAGATCACATGCATGTTAATGAGCATGATATGTTTTTGTCCGATGAGCGTCACTGCTTTCTTGTGAGCCTCATATCAGACCTCTCACCCACATGAAAGTGTTCTGGCAAGCTAACAAAAAAAAGAAGAAGAGCAACAACATCAGCGTACCTCCTATTCAAATCTGTATTTATATACGAAGAATGCACTCATGTTTAGCTACAGCCCTCATTTATATATCACTTGCAGCAAAAGCCAAGAACAATAAGCAGGGGCATGAACTTGTTTAGCAGCACATATAAACTCACAGGAATGTTGGTTCAGTACGCAGCTTTGTTTTGCACAGTTTTTGGTTATTTTGGATTGGAACAGGATTTGGGTGATGCTAAGAAGCTGAGCAGGGTTTCCTGTGTCGGGACTAGAGATAGACAAACAGCTTGCATTCCATCCGCCGCTACACAATCACAGCGGAATCTCTCTGATTCTCTCTCGCACGACACGCTGATCAGCTTCACAAGGCCCTCGTCTCTAACCCCCGACCTCTGACCTAGCGCAGATCCGATGCTGTAGAATCTGCAATTTTACTGAGTTGTGGTCCTAGACTTCCAAGCTGACTCACTGAGTTGTTTCAGTATGTTTGCTCATGTCACTTGTGTTTGTATTGAGTGTGGATCTTTATATTATATTTCTGACCGGAGGAATTCAGGATTTAAATTTTTACATGAACAGTTATATACAGAATAAAGCTTGCAGTGAAATGAAAACCCGGCCACTCCTCCTCAGACTGTGCTTATAAATCTCTACATTAAATACGTTATGTGTGTGGTGCAGTGTGCTTTTGTGTTACCTGTAGTGTAGTGTGTAGTTGTGTTAAGTGTGTAGTGCAGTGTGTAGTTGTGTTACATGTATAGTGCAGTGTGTAGTTGTGTTACATGTATAGTGCAGTGTGTAGTTGTGTTCTATGTATAGTGCAGTGTGTACTTGTGTTAAGTGTGTAGTGCAGTGTGTAGTTGTGTTAAGTGTGTAGTGCAGTGTGTAGTTTTGTTAAGTGAGTAGTGCAGTGTGTAGTTGTGTTAAGTGTGTAGTGCAGTGTGTAGTTTTGTTAAGTGAGTAGTGCAGTGTGTAGTTGTGTTAAGTGTGTTGTGCAGTGTGTAGTGCAGTGTGTATTTGTGTTAAATGAGTAGTGCAGTGTGTAGTTGTGTTGTGTGTAGAGCAGTGTGTAGTTGTGTTAAGCGTGTAGTGTGGCGTGTAGTTGTTACATGTGTACCGAAGTGTGTAGTTGTGTTAAGTCATCATTCATATCATTCATTGTGTGCATCACTCAGTGTGTGTATCACTCAGTAATGCGTATCGCTTAGTGTGTGTATCACTCAGTAATGTGTATCACTCAGTGTGTGTATCACTCAGTTACTGTATGTGTATCACTCAGTGATTTGTATCACTCAGTAATGTGTATCACTCAGTGTGTGTGTCATTCATTGTGTGCATCACTCACTGTGTGTATCACTCAGTAATGTGTATCACTCAGTAATGTGTATCACTCAGTAATGTGTATCACTCAGTGTGTGTGTCATTCAGTGTGTGTATCACTCAGTCATGTGTATCACTCAGTAATGTGTATCACTCAGTGTGTGTCATTCAGTGTGTGTATCACTCAGTAATGTGTATCACTCAGTAATGTGTATCACTCAGTGTGTGTGTCATTCAGTGTGTGTATCACTCAGTCATGTGTATCACTCAGTAATGTGTATCACTCAGTGTGTGTATCATTCATTGTGTGCATCACTCAGTGTGTGTATCACTCAGTAATGTGTATCACTCAGTAATGTGTATCACTCAGTAATGTGTATCACTCAGTGTGTGCATCACTCAGTAATGTGCATCACTCAGTATGTGTATCACTCAGTGTGTGTATCACTCAGTGTGTGTATCACTCAGTAATGTGTATCACTCAGTATGTGTATCACTCAGTGTGTGTATCACTCAGTATGTGTATCACTCAGTAATGTGTATCATTCAGTAATGTGTATCACTCAGTAATGTGTATCACTCAGTAATGTGTATCACTCAGTAATGTGTATCACTCAGTGTGCGTATCACTCAGTAATGTGTATCACTCAGTGTATTACTCAGTGTGTGTATTACTCAGTGTGTGTATCACTCAGGAATGTGTATCACTCAGTAATGTGTATCACTCAGTAATGTGTATCACTCAGTGTGCGCATCACTCAGTAATGTGCATCACTCAGTATGTGTATCACTCAGTGTGTGTATCACTCAGTGTGTGTATCACTCAGTAATGTGTATCACTCAGTATGTGTATCACTCAGTGTGTGTATCACTCAGTATGTGTATCACTCAGTAATGTGTATCATTCAGTAATGTGTATCACTCAGTAATGTGTATCACTCAGTAATGTGTATCACTCAGTAATGTGTATCACTCAGTGTGCGTATCACTCAGTAATGTGTATCACTCAGTGTATTACTCAGTGTGTGTATTACTCAGTGTGTGTATCACTCAGGAATGTGTATCACTCAGTAATGTGTATCACTCGGTGTGTGTATCACTCAGTAATCTGTATCACTGAGTAAGGTGTATCACTCAGTAATGTGTATCACTCAGCCATGTGTATCATTCAGTGTGTGTATCACTCAGTGTGTGTATCACTCAGTGTGTGTATCACTCAGTAATGTGTATCACTCAGTAATGTGTATCACTCAGCAATGTGTATCACTCAGTGTGTATCACTCAGTAATGTGTATCACTCAGTGTGCGTATCACTCAGTGTATTACTCAGTGTGTGCATCACTCAGTAATGTGTATCACTCAGTGTGTGTATCATTCAGTAATGTGTATCACTCAGTAATGTGTATCACTCAGTAATGTGTATCACTCAGTAATGTGTATCATTCAGTGTGTGTATCACTCAGTAATGTGTATCACTCAGCAATGTGTATCACTCAGTGTGTATCACTCAGTAATGTGCATCACTCAGTAATGTGCATCACTCAGTAATGTGTATCACTCAGTAATGTGTATCACTCAGTAATGTGTATCACTCAGCAATGTGTATCACTCAGCAATGTGTATCACTCAGTGTGTATCACTCAGTAATGTGTATCACTCAGTGTGCGTATCACTCAGTGTGCGTATCACTCAGTGTATTACTCAGTGTGTGCATCACTCAGTAATGTGTATCACTCAGTGTGTGTATCATTCAGTAATGTGTATCACCCAATAATGTGTATCACCCAATAATGTGTATCACTCAGTGTGTGTATCACTCAGGAATGTGTATCACTCAGTAATGTGTATCACTCAGTGTGTGTATCACTCAGTAATGTGTATCACTCGGTGTGTGTATCATTCAGTGTGTGTATCACTCAGTCATGTGTATCACTCAGTCATGTGTATCACTCAGTCATGTGTATCACTCAGTAATGTGTATCACTCAGTGTGTGTATCACTCAGTAACGTGTATCACTCAGTGTGCGTATCACTCAATAATGTGCATCACTCAGTATGTGTATCACTCAGTGTGTGTATCACTCAGTAATGTGTATCACTCAGTAATGTGTATCACTCAGTAATGTGTATCACTCAGTGTGTGTATCACTCAGTGTGTGTATCACTCAGTCATGTGTATCACTCAGTGATTTGTATCACTCAGTAATGTGTATCACTCAGTAATGTGTATCACTCAGTGTGTGTATCACTCAGTGTGTGTATCACTCAGTGTGTGTATCACTCAGTGTGTGTATCACTCAGTAATGCGTATCCCTTAGTGTGTGTATCATTCATTGTGTGCATCACTCAGTGTATGTATCACTCAGTAATGTGCATCACTCAGTATGTGTATCACTCAGTAATGCGTATCCCTTAGTGTGTGTATCATTCATTGTGTGCATCACTCAGTGTATGTATCACTCAGTAATGTGCATCACTCAGTGTGTGTATCACTCAGTGTGTGTATCACTCAGTAATGTGTATCACTCAGTAATGTTCAATTCAATTCAAGTTTATTTGTATAGCACTTTTTACAATTGACATTGATATCACTCAGTGATGTGTATCACTCAGTGTGTGTATCACTCAGTGTGTGTATCACTCAGTCATGTGTATCACTCAGTGATTTGTATCACTCAGTAATGTGTATCACTCAGTAATGCGTATCCCTTAGTGTGTGTATCATTCATTGTGTGCATCACTCAGTGTGTATCACTCAGTAATGTGTATCACTCAGTAATGTGTATCACTCAGTGTGTGTATCACTCCGTTACTGTATGTGTATCACTCAGTGATTTGTATCACTCAGTAATGTGTATCACTCAGTGTGTGTGTCATTCAGTGTGCGTATCACTCAGTGTGCGTATCATTCAGTAATGTGTATCACTCAGTGACGTACATCACTCAGTGACGTGTATCACTCAGTGTGTGTATCACTCAGTAATGTTAATTACTCAGTGACGTGTATCACTCAGTAATGTGTATCACTCAGTGTGTGTATCACTCAGTAATGTGTATCACTCAGTGTGTGTATCATTCAGTGTGTGTATCATTCAGTGTGTGTATCACTCAGTGTGTGTATCACTCAGTAATGTTAATCACTCAGTAATGTGTATCACTCAGTAACGTGTACCACTCAGTGTGTGTATCACTCAGTGTGTGTATCATTCAGTGTGTGTATCACTCAGTAATGTGTATCACTCAGTGTGTGTATCACTCAGTGTGTGTATCACTCAGTAATGTGTATCACTCAGTAATGTGTATCACTCAGTGTGTGTATCACTCAGTGTGTGTATCACTCAGTAATGTGTATCACTCAGTAATGTGTATCACTCAGTAATGTGTATCACTCAGTAATGTGTATCACTCAGTGTGTGTATCACTCAGTAATGTGTCTCACTCAGTAATGTTTATCACTCAGTGTGTGTATCACTCAGTCATGTGTATCACTCAGTGTGCATATCACTCAGTAACGTGTATCATTTTGTGACGTGTATCACTTAGTAATGTGTATCAGTCAGTGTGTGTATCACTCAGTGTGTGTATCACTCAGTGTATCACTTAGTAATGTGTATCAGTCAGTGTGTGTATCAGTCTGTGTGTATCACTCAGTGTATCACTTAGTAATGTGTATCAGTCAGTGTGTGTATCACTCAGTAATGTGTATCACTCAGTGTGTGTATCATTCAGTGTGTGTATCACTCAGTAATGTGTATCACTCAGTGTGTGTATCATTCAGTGTGTGTATCACTCAGTAATGTGTAATCAGTGTGTGTATCTCTGTGGTTATTAGATTATTATCCACTCAGCGCCGTGCTGGACTCGGCCTCTCCTGGAGGTGGCAGCAGTCGCTAGTTTTTTTTTTTTTTAGTTTATTTTTAAAGCAAAAATCCTTTCTCAAGCAGGATGTAGTTTTATACTGTAGTTCCATCCAAACCCACACAGCAGCATCCTACACGTGTCAGAGACACCAGCTGTGGCTTACTGTTTTTATAGTCACTTTTTCAGCCTGGAATATATAAAGGCTCCAGGCACAATCAAGTTTTTGGCAGTTCAGAGACAATGAAGAAAATGTGCTAATATTTGTGCACTTTGTCTGTTTCACCTGCAAATGCACTTCCTGTGTTTAAGCTCTGAACTGTTTGTTTAGTGTCAAATGACTGTGTGGGAATTGTGTGTGGAAGCAGGCATTTCTCTGTGTGTGTGAATGAATGAACTCATATAAAACATGCTTGATACTTTATACAGTGTGTGCATGAGTGTGTGTGTGTGTGTGTGTGTGTGTATCTCTCAGGACAGTGGTGGTTCAACCGATTAAGGCTCTTGAGTTGTTGACTGGAGGATCAGGGTTCAAGCCCCAGCACTAACAAGCTCCTACTGTTGGGCCCTTGAGCAAGGCCCTTAACCCGCCCTGCTCCAGGGGCTCTGTTTCCTAGCTGCCCCTGTACTTTGACCCCAACCTCCAAAGTTTGATATGCAAAGAAAAGAATTCCACTGTGCTGTAATGTACATGTGACAATAATATCTGAAATATGTGAAGTATTCTTTTCTATGCTATTGTCATATATACATTTCAGCACAGGAAACCTTTTTCTTTGCATATATAGAGAGGGCTAAGCTTGGCAGTAAAAAACTACATGATTGGTTTGAACTTTTGGGGACATTTAGTTGTTGACAAAATGAAACAACACTTCAGCTGTTGTTTAAAATCAATTTCTGAGATTAAATCATAGCTCTATGAATCTAGCTCTAGGAGCTGCTCCAGGAATCAGCCAATGGTGTACTTTACATCTCAGCTGTAACCATTTGATTTGAAATCCATGTCAATTTCTTTTTAAAATATTTGGTAAGGATATATGTTTAATCAGTTTAAGAAAATCAGACATAAAATTTAATGCCTCATTGCGGTTTGTTAGTGTGTGTTTGTATACTTATATAGACATTTAAATTAAGTTCATTTTCAACATGAAGAAAACCCAAATCTGTCAAAGAGCTCATGCCTGTGTTATAGAACTGCAACAAAACGCATTTGACTTTTTTTTTTTTTTGCTGTGGTTACACAAAAATTTCAGAAAAATAAGGCCTTATACCAGATCTGGGATGAAAGGAGAGTATGTTTTTAAAATGCTTTTATCTGTGAATATGAAAGTGGAATTTGGAAGTGATATTGGTATTTTTTCCATTGCATTTAATAGATTATCAGTTTAGATTTTTCCTCTTTTTTGGACAATGGATCTTACAAAGTGCATTGTCCAGTGATACCATACAATTATGCTGATGCAGAAGGGAAGTAGAGTAGCCTGCTGTATATACACACACACACACACACACACACACACACACACACACACACACACACACACACACACACACACACACACACACAGCTCATTGTAGATGAGTAAGTGTAGTGCTGTTGGAATTAGATAGATGCTTTTTTCCAAGATAATCCTTTTTCTTTAAAAAACAAAAACAGATAAATTTGATAGTGAACAGGAGATAGCGAGACACACAAGGGATATGTTGGAAGATTTAAAAGCTATATCTGTATATCTGGGCAATCGGCAACCATATGATAGCACACAGGCAGCCAATGATTATGTAAGGAATTGCCAATTCTTGCGACTGTTGTAAAACAATGACACTGAAGACTTTTTCCAAAAATTGTTGTAAGTTGTATTGTGTAAGTTGTTGCTACAGAAACAACAACAGACCTGAAGAATGAAAGCATTAAATATAAACCTGTGATCTGCCTTGCAGCATTGAGTCTCTGCCTCATGTGATTACAGAAAAATAATCAACACCGTCTGGATGCGCTGTGGTATTATTCGGAATAAGTGCACGTCTCTTTTTCCCTTTCTGTCCCAATCTGAATGTCCTCCGCAGCTTCCTGCACTTCAGTGCCCTCTGAGACTTGTGATGATTTCTTGCGCCCTCTTGCTCGGCTCCCTCCGGTCACAAGAATGTTGGCAGTATAATCCGCAGCTTCAGCCCCTGTTGCCACAGAAACATCAATAATATCCTTGCTCGACAGCATCTTAGTGCATTAAAGTGGTCATATGGAGTCTCTCTCTCGCTCTCTCTCTGTAATGCACTTCTCTGTAAATCCTGGGATAAAATAGCAGGGTGCTGCCGTGTACAGGGAGAGAATTAGAGAAGCCCGGGAGAGAGAGCAGGATTGTGATGGCTCATGTTGTCAGTGCCTGTCCTTTTTTAACCGATACAGATGTCACAGGCTCATGCACACGTGTATGTATTTAGTATGATGACCAAAGATATAGTGAGACTCACAGCTCTCACTTCTCAGAAGGAAAGAAAGCAGCTTTGACATGTAGCGAAAGAAAATGTTGTGTTGTTTGTCAGCGGCGTAAACAAGTCGTGAGACAAATCCATTAACACGTTAATACTATCGGATTAATATACCTGTGTTTGTGGAGGACTGTGTTTTTTATCTATTTATTTATCTATCTATTTATTTATTTATTTATTTATTTATTTATTTATTTATTTATAATGTATTACTAAGATACATGGAGCGATTCCTAGAGCTAGTTATGCCACAAATCCATTTGGGTGAATACATGCACACACACATATATACAGAGACAAACACAAACTCAAAAACACACACGCAACCCAAGTCGTTTGGCATCTGCATTTTTTTTTTTTTTAAATTACTGTAGACTTTACATAAATCTGGGCTGAAACGTGTCAGTCCAGTGACTACAGCTATCGTAGGAACTAATTACATATGTTTCTTCACTGCTAGGAGATTAAAGGAAGAATCTTTTTTAGTTGTTTCACAAAAAAAGGAACAGTTTGGGGCAAGACAGTCTCTCTCTCTCTCTCTCTCTCTCTCTCACTCACACACACACACACACACACACGATTCATGACACATGCAACATCATCATTATCATCATCATAATCATCATCATTCACTATCAGCATACAATAACAGCAGTGGCTATAGTATATTCTGTGGAAGAATGGGGAGATAGGTGATTTGATGTTTAGGGAAATCACTGGGTTGTTACTGAAACCAAGTTGTGCTTGAAACAGTTGACCAAGAAGCAAACATAACTACCACGACACTGTGATCCTGATGCTGCTGGCTCCTCTTCCGTCCTCACACATTTTTCAGCACAGAGGTTTCAGCATTCCTGTAAAAGCTATCCATCTGGCATCTATTTTGCTTTCTTGCTCTGGTCATAATTAACTGAAAAGTGAATTGAACCAGTGCATATTAGTGCATTTATTTCTTGCTCCTATCCATGCTACTAACATTTCTCTTAAACATGACGTGTTTGTGACGCATGTGGATCTTCACATTATTATTAAGACAGATTCGGGACATTTTACAGTGACGATTGTGAACTGGAAAATTCTGTCACTCCGACCCGTTATGCTTGTAAATTAGCCATAAGGTGGCTTAGATTTTCATCAGTAGGCAAAATTTGCAAAATGATGATACATTGCTTCTACCTTGTCATTTCAGTAATGTTATACAGCACACTCTTGTGGATAATCTTGGTGGTTCTATAGGTATGTATGCACACACACACACACTTGTGAACTACTGCTCAGAGAGCTTCGCTCCAACAGTCATCACTTGGAGTGCATGCATGCCATTTCTCCAAAACACACACACACACACTTCTATCTAGTGTGTGTTATTACAGTATCTGCTTGCTGATAATCACAAACGAACACACACACTCAGTGGGGAGTGCATTCAGGCTGGAGGAAGTCATCACAGCAGCCAAATTATTCTGATTGGACCCCTGATTCCCGACTACCTCTCATCAGAACCAGAGGTCCCTCACCCCCTACTCAGCTTTAATCAAATGATTTGATTTCACCTTTCTCCTTCCCCCCCCTCATTGATACAATCTCTCAGACGGTGTGCGTCTCTGTCCCTGATGAGACGACCCACTCCTTCTTCATCCAGCAGCAGGATAGAGCGATCAGAGGAGGCGCTGCACGTCCCTCAGTAGAATGACCATGATTTCTGCTGAAGGAAATGGCAGAGAATGGTGTGTGTGTGTGTGTGTGTGTGTGTGTGTGTGTGTGTGTGTGTGTGTGTGTGTGTGTGTGGGCTAAACAGTAGTGTATACTGCTTTTTTATTTCCCCCTTGTACATGCTTTAATGAACCTATAAATACATATGATGTTATCATAGTGGTCTATACTTTAACCGCACAAGAACCATATCTAGACACAGTTTCCACTTGAAATAAAATAAATTCAGTCCAATTAAATTTTATGTGTATAGCGCTTTCAACAGTGGACATTGTCACAAAGCAGATTTACAGAAATCTATAACTGTAGAGTAAATATTTTAATTTAATGAATGTATCGGTTTATTGCTAATGAGCAAGCTAGAGGAGATGAAGGCAAAAGGAAGGAACACAATATGAGGAAGGAACCTTCATTCAAAAGGGAACTCATCCTCATCTGGCTGACACTGGATAGTGGGATTATAACTCATTTCTCTTCCCTTTAACTGTGCACACTATGGTCAGAAAGTGTAATAATGTAACCAGGAAATTGACCAGTTTTAACAGGAAGTCTATCTGTTCACCGACGGAGGTTTAAGTGCAAAAAATTGTTTTAAGTCCTAAGCAAGCCATCATCATGGTTTGTAAGTGGTACCATCCACAGTAATCTCATGTATCTCCAAGCTGTCCATGTGGCTCATCCTCAGCAGCACTGAGTGGTGTCCGAGTGATGAGACCTCCAAGCAGAAGTAGGGCATCAGGCAGAGAGAGAGTAGAAGGGGTCAGAAGCAGTGCTTGAGATAGTGAGAGAGAGAGAGATAGTGTGAGAGAGAGCGAGAGAGAGAGAGAGAGAGAGAGAGAGAGAGATTAGTATTATATCCACTTGAAATTATATTAGATTTTAGAGTTATTAAACTGTAAACATTTTATATGCTTCCATTCTTACACGCAACATCTCTCACAAATGCATGTAGACATACTCAAGTACTGTTGTGTAAAGCAAACCTCTGATTACATGCTGATTGTCTTCCCATATCTCTCTTTCCGTCAGTCCTGCTCTTTCTCTCTCTCTCTCTCTCTCTCTCTCTCTCTCTCTCTCTCTCCTTGTTCTTCTTCTTGTCAGTAATTTATCCATCTCAGGAAAGCTCACACATTCATGTACACACATCATACACACATTTTCTCTTTTCTCCCTCTGGCCTAAACACACTTTTTTTCTCTGTCTGTATGTCTCTCTATCTGTCTCACTTTGTCTTTGCCTGTCAAACACACACACACACACACACACACACACACACACACACACACACACACACACACTATAGGAATTGCATTAAGGAATTTTACTTAGGGTTTATGTAGCATATCTCACACTTAAATGTATAATTAAAAAAATAAGATGGAAAAACTGATAAATCATTATGGAGTGTGTGTGTGTGTGTGTGTGTGTGTGTGTGTGTGTGTGAATACTGTGTCATCACATCTCTGATATTTTGGAGAATCAACATAATTCCTACATTAATGATGTTATTTAATGAGACTGCCCTGTGCTTGTCTCAGACTTATATAATTTAACATTTTAAATTATATAAGAAATGACGAGAAAGAAATGTCAGTTTGTCTTTTGCCCGTTATGTATTTATTTTAAAAAAAATCACCCACTGGCCACTTTATTCGGAATACCTGTAACACTCCACTTTCATGCAATTTTCCAATCTGGCACTCATGCAAGACCTTCACATCAAATGTCAGAATGAAGGAAAATACATAATCGACTTTTAAATAAAAGACTTTTTTTTGATGGTGGCTTGGTTGTGACAGACGAGATGGTTGGAGCATTTCAGAAAGAATTTCATGCACAAAAGTGAGCATCAGTTCTGTGGCTTGATTGTTTGACGTTGTCAGAAAAAGCTACAGTGCCCCAAATATCATCTTTGTACAACTTTTGTTGAGAGGAAAAGCATACTATGGGCTTTTTACACTTGCAATAGTTAACCCAGGATATTCTGAGCTCCGGAGGAACAGCCAGGAATCCTGGCTTTAATATCTTTCACACTTCTTGAAATTCACCCGAGCTTAATAATGAAATAAAAGCTGACAATTCATAATCTTATGTTTCGCATTGTACTTTCCTAAAACCTTGCCTTAACGTTCTTATTTGCATATTCGAATGCCAACAACCATGATTGGATAAATATTAAAAAAAAAGATTCATTAAGCCTGGAATTTGGCTATATGGCTGATAAAATAATCAAATTCTAATATAATCAAACTACTATACGTACAGTACGAGGAGCATCTGTAGACGGGTTACTTTAATGACTAGTATTTCCAGACAATGCTCCAATTGATCTTAGCACTCACTTACTGGGATTATTAGACAGCTTCTTCATAGTTATGTCAGAGCTCTGGATAAATATCACATGTTCTTACTGCTTCCTGTGGTACAGAAACTGCCTCATTGTCATCAAAGGCAAGGCATCTCCTCAGACAGCTGTACAAACACTATTGGATATGATGCTAGTGGTCCTAACTCCACTTCTAAATTACAAGTGTGAAACGTTCATCTACCTGGAGTTAAACACAGGGTTTAGAACGACAATCACGTGGGGTTAAGCGTGAGGCGGATGTGCAGGGGATTCACCAAGAACAGAAATGTAAGGCTATAGTGCACAAAGGCTCGAACCAAAACCGTCTGAAAAGTGTTCTGTTGCGTTTTTCCCAATTATTAAAGCATCAACCTCACTAATGTGTGTGTGTGTGTGTGTGTGTGTGTTCTTGGGTATGTACTTGGGTCTGTATATACTATATGGCTAGTACACTTGCATGGGGTTTATTTAGGTGGAATGGAGGATCTTGTTACTGCCGTGTGTCACTATATCACCTGCTAGCGAAAATTTTCATGAGCTGTAGGACTGAACAGAAAGAGCTTTGCACCTACATAGATACACCCACTCTCACTCAGTGCATTCTAAGCAGACCTCATTCTAACATGGCTCTCAATGACCACACACACACACACACACACACACACACCCACACACAAACAGACCAGTTCCGCACTCACCAACTCTGTTTGTAAAAACAGATCCCAGATAGCGAGTGCTATAGAGCGTTTTGAATTAGTCATGACTAGAGACTTTAGAGTGCTACCATTTTAGGAGTGTGTGTATGAGTGTATGTGCACCCCCCCTCTTCATCTCTGACTCTGTATCATTGTGGCTAGCCCGCTGAATAATAGCAGTGGGGAGACTTTTTCAATGCATACGTGATCGACTCTCTCTGCCAGCCGCGAGAAGCAAGTATTGCAGGACGATAGTTTTTCTTTTTCTTTCTTCCTCTCCTCTTTTTTTCCTACCAGCCTCCCCTCACAGTCATAGCCTTTTGCTATATCCAAACCCTTACTCAAATGACATATTGCTGACAAATGAAATGTTGAGCAAAGGGCCCACTTTTGCGTTAACCTATCCCATTGTAGATCACAGAAGTCTTCCTCAAAACTAACTGATGATGAGCTCTACATTGCCTCTCAGAAGTATTTTCAAATATATATACATATTTTTAAGTCAGTAAATAATAAAATACATTTTTTTTTTGTTTATAAAGTTTATTGCTTGCATTTTTAATGTCATTTTCCTCTAATGAATAATGCTGATATGCACACCCAATAATAATAAAAAAAAGTATGCCCTACACTCACCTGCCACTTTAATAGGGACACCTGGACACATGATCATTAATTCAGTTATTCTTTCAGCTAATCCTATAGCAGCAGCGACGCAGATACAGATCGAGAGAGAGGTAGCCTAGTGGTTAAGGTGTTGGACTACCAATTGGAAGGTTGTGAAGTTTGAATTCCAGGTCCAGCAAGCTGCACTTCTGGGCCCATGAGCAAGGACCTTAACCCTCAATTGTTTAAAATAAGATAAAATGCAAATCCCTCTGGCTGAGATCGTCTGCTAAATGCTGGAAATGTAAATGTAATGTTTTAGAGACTTTTTCATGCCTAAGGTTGCCTAGAGTACACAGAATGAAAGATCGTCAATTGGTTTGAGCCGACAGGGGCACAAGGGTGACTCACTCACTCACTCACTCACTCACTCACTCACTCACTCATGCAGTGACTCGCAGTGACAAGCCAACCTGTGACACGAGAACCATCAATGACTAGATGTGGGTGTTTTCTAGTGACTTGAGAAAGTTGAGAAAAGTTTAACTTTAATATGGAGCCATTCGGTCCAGCGACTTCGGTACATGCTCATGGCAAAGAGCAAACACTGATTCTCCTACATTTCATTGCTAAATTTTATACACAAACATCAAATCTCTCCACAAAGAAAACTTATTTGTTGTTAAGTGGAATGCACCACCCACTGATAAACATTGGGTACTTCCGACAAACGTAGGAAGACCTACTTCATAGTACAGCAAGTGTAGACTTGTTTGAACTTAGCAATAGTGTGATTATGTACTTACAGTGTACCGTACACTATATAATATATACTGCATAGTATGCCAGTGGGGGCGACGCTTAGGCTTTTGTGAGGCATACAGACCTTGACTGTTTTCTTTCTTTGCAACTTTACCACTGTCTGATCCAGACATTCACAGACTAATACACAATGACATACCCTATGCGCTTGTTTGCCTGTGCCCCTGATGAGCCTCTTTACGAGAGCGTAATTTAAATGTCAGGTTGCAGAAGTCAATTAGCATGTAAAGAGCATGGCCATGGCAACATAAGAATAGTGATTATACCCTGAATGGTGGGAGTGCTTGTGTGTTTATTTCCCAGTCTACACTGCGCCCATGTACTTGATGAACACAAAATTCCAACACACACTCGTTCTCTTTGTACAGTCAGTGTTTGACAGAAACAAGTAGGTGGAATCAGTGACATTTTTTAATTGTACTCAACCTACACATGTTCAGAGAATCTACTGACACAATGCCTGTGCTCATGTTCAGGTTCTCAGTGACAAATACAGCTCACAGAATCCTGATCTGAGTGGGAGAGTGTTTTCAAATGTGCACACGGTTTTCCAGCAAATCTTTCACTTTGCTTAGAATATGATTGTTAAGTTTTGTGCTGCGGGCCAAAGTGCCGAAGGGAGGGAGGGAGGAAGAGAGAGAGAGCGAGGGGGGGGGGGGAGCGAGAGAGAGAGCGAGAGAGAGAGAGGGGAGAGAGAGAGAGAGAGAGAGAGAGAGAGAGAGATGGGGGTAGGGGGAGGTTTTATTTTGAACAATCATAAACAAATGGAATGTTTTATGCTTGGCTGGGGTGGGAAAGTGAGTTTATTGCTAAAGATGGGATAAGAAATTGCTGGTGGAAATGGCTTTTTGAAACGAATGACGATGCAAAAACGTAACCATAAACGTAGAGGCCACTCGTGCAGTGCTGGGACAGATGACGAAGTTGAAGTCTTTCTTTAAGTAATCAGCATCAAACATTACAGTAATTCTAATGACGATAATGGATTGAAATGTAATGATGAGTTGTTGTACATACATACATTCAAAGTTTTTATATTGTACACAGTCTCAAATCAGATGTGCATGTATTTTAGTCTGTTCTATTATCATACTTAAGATGTTTGCATGACTGTAGTTAACGGAAACATTGGAACTTTTTGAAGTTAATGCTGCCTTTTTGAAAATCCAAACTAATCCAAATCCAAGCCACTTAATGGTAGCTGAATGACACATTTTCTGTCTAAATTCTAAAAAATAAAGGCTAAAATTCAAACAGTTCAAGGTTGTTTCAACTCAGAGGTCGTTACTACACCCCTCCCCTACAGCCAAGATGATTGTCTTGAGTAATTCATTGCTACAGGAAGCATGTGGTGTAGACAGAGCTAGACCTCTGTATTCTGCACAAGGTGTGTGATTAGAGTAAAGGCCTCCCTCCTGTTCCCCTTACTGATGCATGTGAGGGTGTGTTAGGCACCTGCCCACTGCAGCAGCCCACACCAGCTGGCCTCTTTGTATCCAAGGCACAGTCAATTAGGTGGCAACCGAATGACCACAAATGTATTTGTTTGTTCACTAAGAGGTCCCTGTGTTGACAGGGGATCAGCAGTGACTTAGCTATTGTGTATTCTTTTTAATTTAACCCTGTCAAACTGAAGGAAGATTTCCCTTGAGGTGGAGAGTGATTTAGTGGCTCTAAAAGCGGTGATGTTTGGGATTTAGAGACATGCATCTGGGAGGAATCTCGATCTTTGTACTTACACACACACACACACCATACACCTGAGTCAGTCTTTAGCTGTTAGGTGTGTTGAGACAGAAGTCACCCAGTAGGAGATTAATTTTTGGCCAGACGGAGGGCCGTCCTCCCCACCCTCATTGCAGACGGCCTCCTCAAACCAAACAACAGTTGCCAGGTGCTCCCCCTTGCTGCTTGCAGCATCTGGGCATCTAAGCCTTTCTAGAGTAGGAGATTTCTGGAGAAGGAGGTGCTTGAGTTTTGGACATGATTTTTTTGGCTACAGGGCTTAAGTCAAGTCCATTTTAATGGCACCTCTCAGGGGCAGAGCGACCGCGGTGCAGCCGCGACTCAAGTGGGCTGCCACCACTGTGTGGCTAATTGTTTATTCTGAACTGTGAACGTGTAGATAACACCGCTATGCAACCGCTTATCGAAGCATTCAACTACTCTATCTCGTTCCTTTCAGCTTTTGCCAAATGAATCTGCTTCAAGGTTGCAATTTGCTCTTCTGTTATACCTAATGTATTTCAACTTTACATTTAACTGAGCCTTACCCTCATCAAACATTGTATTATTTACATGCTAATGTTCTAGAAAGCAGAAGGTTTTGTAGCAGGAAGCATCAGACCTTTTTCGATTTTAAACATACAAGTGGAGGAAAGAAAGAGGAAAGAGAAACTACTGGGCAGCACAGAGCTTGATTTGGATCTGGGCCTTCTGATTCGTCATCACCCATCTTAGCAACCAACTCTCATTTATTGCATTGTCATGTTGAGGCATAGTTTAATACAGATCTGTGTTGACAGGAAATTTTTTTTAGGACTTTATTTTGGAAAGATTTTTAACTTTTTGTCTGACTGCAGCTTACAGTGTCCATTATAGCCTCATGACTGACAGCAGTGGAACTCGCTGTGGTCTCCTGCCCTGTGTGGTGAGTTCAGAGATGCTTACCATGGTTGTAAAGAGTGGTTATTTGACTTATTATAGCCTTAGTAAGTGCAAACAAGTCTGATGTCTTTTTTGACCTTTCTCATCATCATAAATGCTAGAAACATTTGTGCGTGTTTTTGTTGTTGTTGTCTTTTGACTACAGCCTGTTTGTGGTCACCACAGTGGACCATCTGAACTGAATATTTTATTTGCCTCAGGTTTTACTAGGGATGGCCGATTTGGCCTAAAATCAAAATCTCGATTTTAACTCGATTACGATTAATGAACGATTATTTTTTTTTTAATTTTTTGCCCTCATAGTTCACTGACAAGTTTTGTTTAGTAAATATGTTCACATATTACAAGTGAGAGATTTTTGAATGAAGGGTGCATTACTTGATTTTAAAATAATTGAAGGAAACACACACTATCTACTATCTATGATTATTTATTGAACATCAATGTTGAACAACTGAAATTAAAGCACACATTGCCTAAAACGAACAGTCATTTGTTCTTATAAAAAAAGTAAAAATAAATAACTTGCACTTTTGGAAACAAAATAAATTATTTTCAATGTTTTTCATATTAAAAGTAGAAAATAAGCAGTATCTCTTCTAAATAAAATAACTCTTGTATAGCTTCGCTCCACTGTAGCCAATGGAGTCATATCCTTTGCAATGTAATAACAAATAGCGTCAGTTATTTCTTTCCATCTTCTTGAACTCTTCTCATACTGTGTGGCATACATCTGTCTACATCTGACTTCATTTTGTTCGATGTCATCCTTACTGAAGCCAAAATGTGTCCAAACGATGGGGACTGCGTTTTTCTTTGGTACAAGCTGCTCTTGTTGCTCAGTTGTCTGAGTGTTTAAGCTCTCAATGCTCGACATGTCGGCGGAATAACGTACCGTAACGGAGCGGGGGGTGCCTTGATGCCCGATGACGCCTGATGAGGCACAGGCTCCCCGTGACCCGAGGTAGTTCGGATAAGCGGTAGAAGATGAATGAATGAATGAATGAACGGAGCGGGGTCACGTGACTCCACACGCGGTAGTGTTTTGATGGGAAAGTAATCGAAATAATCGACCTGGAAAATTTGATCGATTATAGGTTCTGAATTTCGATTACTTTTCGATTAATTGCCCAGCCCTAGGTTTTACACCGGATGGCCTTCCTGATGCAACCCTTTCATTTTAGCTTGGCTTGGGACTGGCACTGAGATAACCCCTAAGTGACAAGGTTCGGTTTCCTGCCCGGGAATCGAACCCAGGCCGTGTTGTTGGGAGAAACTATTGTGCATGAAAATTTAAATATATTCAAAATAGTCACTGATCAGGCACTCCCATGCCATTAGTCACTGATGATTGATGTAATAATTTCCTCAAGCTCTTTACATCTTTTATCTCTTTTATCTGTAAGATTTTAAACTCTGCTTCTGCCACCTGATTGGCTGGTTGGCTAGATAATTACAGGAGTGATCAGGCATACAGGTTTTCCCAATAAAGTCGATGTTGAGTGTATATTTACATGTATTAGTAATGATATCTGGACAGGTGATAAATGAAAAACAAAAAGCCAACAAAGCCAAGTAGGGTGTTTTAGTGTGCCTTGGCACAATCCTTCATTGAGCGAACACTGCCATCTTGGGAGAGACCATTCATATCAGAACAGATCTGTTTCTTCATTGGATAAATAAGATAGAAGAAGTTTGTTTTGATTTGCAGTGACTCTTCTCACTGAGTGGACAAGAGAAATTCTGCAGCCAATATTTTCTTTTAATTGGTCATCTCTATTTACTGGTTGCGTCCCTGTTAATATGTTATCCCTATTTCCCTTCCCTATTTTCAAGTTACATGTTATTAGAATGAATAAAATATATGTTGGATACATACAGTGGAAACTGTGGATCTGGTTCATCAGACAGGTTTAAAAGATTTATACGAGTGAGGTGTGATGTGTTAACTGTAAGTGTTAAAGTCATGATAGCAGACCCCCTCAACCCCCGATGCTGAATATTGTTAATACAGTACAAACATAATTATAGTCTGTGTAAAAGCCATAGACACTTTTCTATACCACCTCATTTGCATCACCTATAGATGTGTGTGAAGGGGCTTAAATATTAAGTGACCCAGGGGTTCAGGACAGGTGTGTTATACAGCTGCAACTATTACACCATTAATCCTGCATGCTGTGCGTGCGTGTGTGTGTGCGTGTGTGTGTGTGTGTGTGTGTGTGTGTGTGTGTGTGCGTGTGTGTGTGTGTGTGTGTGTGTGTGTGTGTGTAACACCCATTAACCAAAAAAAAAAGAAAAGGCAAAATGTCTCCCCTCTATTCTTCTGACAGAATAATTCTTTTGCTCTGACAGGGGGTTAAATCCCAGTGCATTAGCTGAGACAAATTAATGAAATAATACAACACTGAGTAAATCAGAAAATATGCTTTGCAAATGTGAAAGACTCCCCCTGCTAGCTTTCCCCAAATGACCCAGCTGAGGGCAGAACAATAGCTAGCACTCAGTAGAGACAAAACATTTCATCAGTGGGGTTAGATCAGACAAGGCCTGTCAGTAAGGCCACAAAAAGCTGTTACAATAGCCTGCTAATCTCCTAATCCACTCAAATTATGCCCAACACCTTTCAATGATGATTGCACAGCTGGAGAGGAATTATAATCTCGTGATGAGTTTTGACCAGGGCTTGCCACACTTTTCTTTTCCATATATGGTGCAGAATGCAAGTGTTTGGATGGTACGAGTAAGTACATGTGAATTAGTGAGGGGATAATGTTAGGAAATATCACATTCACACATTTCAGCCTCATTCAAATAATTATGAAACAATTTTCACACTGTGCCCGAATTTTCACACCGTCACCCAAAACACAAGCAAAACCTCGACCAAAACTGACTGTTTATAAAAACAGGTTGTAATTTGGTCTGTTTTCACACACAAAACAGACACAGTTTTGTTTTCCTACATTCTGTCTTTTAGGCAAATAATATCAATAACTGAGCATAACTTAATGTAAGTGAAGTTTGCGTTTCAGTGCCAGTTTTCTTGTGTGTTCTTTATTTATCTAACACTTTTCCTATTGAGATCCAACTCTAAAGGTGCTTAACATGCAAAGTGTTAAATGCTCAAAACAAAGTAGTTATGATAAAGAAAGTTAAATGATTCTGTTTGAATTACTAACAAATTAACTAGACATCTGTGAGAATTATTATGAATCGAGAAAAGACTAGTAAAAAGGAGGAAGTTGACGTTGCTTCCCAGTCTTTACATCTTTTGCATCAGATATGATTATCTAATCAAATTTAAAACACCTCAAGTAGATAACTGAACTGAACTGAACTAAAATCTTTATAGTTATTTTTTCAGACCACATTTTTGCAGATAATTTCACAATTATTTATAGAAGGTATACTATGTTAATGTCAGTGGATGGACCTATATATGCCATCCATCCAAATTCTGTAGCCCTGGTCATATGCAGAGTTGCAGGGAGTCTGGGGTCTATACCTGGGGACTCTGGGTACAATAGGGGACACCTTGGATGGGGTACCAACCCATTGCAAAGGCACATTGATACACACATTCACATGGGCAATTTAAAGATGCCAGTCAGACTACAATGTCTAGCTTTGGCTTGGGGAAGGAAACTGGAGGACATGGAGGAAACCCCTGAAGCAAGCTGGTGAACATGTAAACTCTACATACCTAGTGCAGAGGTGTCAATCAAACCACCAACTCCAAATGTGTGAGACAACTATCAATAATACAAATTTGGCAGATTGAGTAGCTTTGTGTAGATTTACCCATGTATTCATTATGTAATAGCAGCATAACATCAATTTTTCTCACATCAACTAATAGAGTTTGAGTTATGCATGGAATTATTGCTGTATTGTTTATTCTTTTTATTCCCTCAAAACAAGCAAAAAATATCCTCAGTGCACAGTACAATCGGACCAAGTGCTCATTTGTTTTTGGACATTTTTCCATTGATCAGCTCTAAGACTGATCATGTGTTGTTCTCAAGACTGTAGAACTGAGGTCCCCCTTTAAATTATGCTTTTACATTACATTTACATTTAATCATTTAGCAGATGCTTTTATTGCTTTTATGCTATTATATGACGGGATGTGGTAGCTCAGTGGTTAAGGTGTTGGGCTACTGATCGGAAGGTCATGGGTTCGAACCCCAGGTCCACCAAGCTGCCACTGCTGGGCCCCTGAGCAAGGCCCTTAACCCTCAGTTGCTCAGTTGTAAGTCACTCTGGATAAGGGTGTCTGCTAAATGCCGACATATTTACGTAAATGTAAATATGACTGTGGAGAAAATATTGAGACAATAAAATTAAAGGAAAAATACCGTACTATGTTTCATACTATAGGATTGCTTAGTTGGTTAAGGACAAAACAAATACATGAACCGTTGCCTTTGGTTCTTAATCCATGAGCAGGCACAAAAGTGCAGCTGAATTTGTACAGTAAGCCTCAGGTTCATTAGCCACAAGGAAAGAATGTGAAGTGGACTGCGGTTACTGTGTTTTCACATAAAAACAAATCAAATCAAAGTCGACCACAAAATGAAACACAGACTGTTTGTACTGATGGTACTGAGCTGCTCTGAGTGTGGGTCTGAGTCACAATTGATGTGTTCACACACTATATACTGTATGTCTAAAAGTATGTGCACACCTTATCATCACATTCGTAATGTATTTGGGCTTCCCCTAAACTTTTATCCCACAAAGTTCCACACAAAATGAGGTCCATGAAGAAATGGTTTATTAAGGTTTATATGGAAGAACTTTAGTGTCCTGCACAAAGCCCTGATCCCATCCCTACTGTTCACCCCAGGCCTTCTTATTTGACATTATTGCCTGACCTCACTAATGCTCTTGTGGTTGCATTAGCACAAATTCCCACAGCCTCATTCCCAGAAGAGTGAAGGCTGTTGAAATAGCAATGGGGAAATAACTCCATAGAAATGCCCATGGTTTTTGGAATAGGCACGTAGGTGTGATGGCCAAGTGTCCAACAAAACCAAACCAAACAATGCCATTGACCTGAGACCAGTTGGGATGCTAAACCATTGGTTATATGGTTGTATTAACTATACTATACTAGGCGTGTGGTAGCCTAGTGGTTAAGGTGTTGGGCTAACAATTGGAAGGTTGTGAGTTCAATCCCGGGGTCCACCAAGCTGCCACTGTTGGGCCCCTGAGCAAGGCCCTTAACCCTCAATTACTCAGTTGTATAAAAATGAAATAATGTAAGTCACTCTGGATAAGGGTGTCTGCTAAATGATGTAAATGTATACTAATATGGAGCATTTTGCAGACAGTTACTTTAATGCCTAGAATGAGTGAGAATGCTCAAATTGCTCTAAGCACTCACTTACTGGAGTTATTGTTATCATTATTATGTTCTCACTGATTCCTGTGGTGCAGAACCACAGAAATCTGATCACAGAAACATGGCATCGCAGACACAGCTCTGCTGGACCAAGGAGTGGCCATGATGAGTGAAGGAGGGCTTAAATTCAGTTCAATTCAGTTTTACAGTCTTATTTGTATATTACTTTTACCAGTTGAATTTGCAATAAAGCAGCTTTACAGGAATAAACAAATTCAGAAAAAGTAAAAAATTTTATTAATGAACAAGCCAGAGGCAGCAGTGAAAAGAAAAACACCTTGAGGTACAATGAAGAAAAAACCTTGAGGGAACTCATCCGCATTTTTGTACTTTCTATAACTGTACACTCACATGCACCTGTGTAACCAGGAACGTTTGAGCAATTTATAAGCGTAATTTTGTATACACCGTTTCACCTCAGTTGCTTATATCTCTTTTATTCACCTCTGCATTTCTCTTTTTTAATAAAATGCTTCGCAATGACAGTTTCAGCAATTCGCATGCAAAACAGCAAGGTTTCTACAAAGGCAACCCCATTACATTTAAGCCTACATTATCGATAGAACTCCATACTTACTCTGTGTCTATTTGATTTTGTCATGTAAAACCCACCATTTACACTGCTTTCTAAAAGATTTTCCTAAAATACTAACTCTAAATTTGAGTGTAATGTCTGGCACCGTAGGTAGCAGAGACGGCTTTTGAATGGCGTACAGCCTCTGAGTACCGAGCGCACCACAGATGTATGCCAGCGCAACAATGGTACACATTTCCTGCCTCGGTCAACATGACTCATAAGACGTGAACTAATTGTGAACTAATCATCGAACATTGTTAGTGAATTAGTCCCTAAAAAACGATTAAAGCAAATCAAGTTCTCAAGTACATAAGAAATGGTTCATTTGCGATATTGTCCTTTGTACGCTGATGAGGTTTGGTTGTGTAGCTTCTTTGTTTGCACACACACTACACACAAACCATATTCCTACAGCCCAGACCCTACGGTTAACACCACCTGAGCTTCACACACCACTTGACACGGCCCTGAAGACACATCTCAGGATTTATTTCTTCCAAAAAAACTATAAATGGGACAGAGTAAGAGATAGGCAGGTCAGTGCAGGATGAGAAGGAACATCAAAAGCTTAGCTGCTTTATGAACTAAGAGAGCAGACACTCTTGATTTTGAGGCAAGGAGAATGAAAGTGGAACTTCAGAAGGATGGAGTGGGAGGGGAAGAGAGAGGGACGGGAGGGGTGATATGACGAGGCATCGAGGACCCTCCCTGGATGAAAGACTGAGGATAAAGCTGAGCTAAGTCTAATAGAATTTGTATGTAATGGAATGCTTTTGCGATCGATAGCCAGAGTGAGGTGAAGATTTTGCCTTTATTTATCTGAATCAAGCTTGTTTGATGAATTACAGAAACAGAATTTTAATCTATGATGACATCTATTATGTGGATGGCTGTTATTAGGATGGTGTTGTATCTCAGAGCTTTCACTAGAATTGTTACAGTTTCATAGTTAATCACAATTTATTAGTGGAAGTTACCTCACAGTTAACGTTTTCTGATTAAAATTCATTTCCTAATCCATGCTACCGTTTCTGAGTTATAGCTCTAGATCATAAAAATGTGTTTTTAGATATTAATAGATACACTGATACCCTGAAATTGTTGTAAGTGTTGCTTATCATACTGTGAAAATTCCTAAGCATTATGCACTTAGCTGTGTCTTGTAGTTTTGTGTGCGTGTGTGAGTGTGTGAGTGTGTGTGTGTGTGTGTGTGTGTGTGTGTGTGTCGCTTCTCTTGTCCCCACAGGTGGACTATGCCTGTCATACCGCTTGGTTCCTGCCTATTTCTGAGCTTACAATAGAGAGCTGAAATGCTTTCAGTGTGTGTGACCCTGGCAAGCTCTGTACAACCACCTCCATCTCCCATCCTGATTGGGCTGCTTTTCTCCTCTCGCTCTTTCCATGCAGTCCTTTTCTCTGGGCAAAATGAGCAGCCGTGAAGGAAAAGGCCCCGTCCATTTTGTCCATGGCCCCTACGGACCTTCATTTGCCCCTCTGACCCACAACCATTTGCCAAAACTTCTTCTTCTATTCATATGACCGTAATTGGCAAGCACTGGTTAGCTGGTCTTGTGACAGAGGGGGTAAAGAAAGAGTGCAAAGTGAAGATTTTTTTTTTGGACTTCCAGAGGGGGCAACTTTGTGTCAGCCATATAAATACTCGCTATTTTTTGCATTGATTGCTACAAAACACATATACAGAGCAATATCTGAGAGAAAGTAGAAATACAGAGGTTATCTGGAATAATCTCTGCTTATCATTTTGGATGTGCAATACACTGTGTGTGTGTGTGTGTGTGTGTGTGTGTGTGTGTGTGTGTGTGTCATTTAATGGCTTACAACTGTGACATCACAGGAGTTTTATAGTTTGCTCAGCATTTCTACACACCAGTGTATATTGATCGCTAATGTTCTTTTTCTCATGTTTGGCTCTCTTTAAGACTTTAAGTGCAGGCAGCAGAGGACACTGCAGCACTCTCTGTCCTCCCCCCTCCCTCTGGGTGTAATGCCTTAATAAGGGCAGTAAGGGGTGAGGCTCAGGACTCTGTCCTGCCCCTTAACCTTCTCAGTGTACCCCCAGTGCCCTCTTACCCATGTGCCCTGTCACACACTCTCTCTCTCTCCCTCCCTCCTTCTCTCTGCTAGGCTCGTTGCCTTCATTACATTGCTAATGATGTGTTTACTTCCCTGTGTGTTATTAAAGACTAACCTCAGAGCACTAATGACTGGGGCTCACTTACATACACACACACACACACACACACACACACATACACAGAGAGAGAGAGAGAGAGAGAGAGACCATGGAATACACAAGTACCATAATGGGCAAAACTGAGACCTGATTCAACCAGGTTTCTCTAGACATACAGTATAACCAAAATTGCCACGTCATTGTATTGTCCAGTGGATACACTACTTGTTCTCAAAAATGTGTGTGGGTGTGTGTGTCTGGCTGAATCCAGGCATCTCAGGACTGTGTTTCAGTTCTTGTCTCACTTTTCTCTAAGCACTGTGCTATATCACTCTGTATAAAAGCCTTTCACACGCATGACAAGTGCTCAAGAGCAGTTCAGTATTAGTGTGAGCCATCTGTCAGAGAGAGGATGAGAACACTGTGTGATGCAGAAAGGCAGAGAAAGATCAGCTTAAGGGCAATAACACACCTTGCCAGTGTCAAAGAACTAACACCATCAATGCCAACTAATGATCACAGAGTAAAGACTATATCTGGTGACTGAAATGCACAAACAAAATAACTCCAAGTACCAGGAGGGGGCAGTAAATTATATAAGAGATCAAGGACAGCAGGGAGAAGGTGCGTGAGTGTGTGTGTGCCCCATATTTGCTAGACTTAACACTGAAGTTAAGACAGGTAGAAGTAAAATGTAGACAGGGTTAATGATGGAACAGGCACACTGCAAAAACTACAGAAGAGACTAATGCTCAGTGGTGTTTCAGGTTCAAGATAAAAACTTACTAAAGTCTATCAGGGCACAAGGAATTTTTATAAAGTCCACCCCCTTCTGTACGGGTCTTGTAATAGTTGTCTTTTGATAGGGAAAGACTAAATCAAGGGTCCATAGCTCCTGTCCTGGAGATCTGGAGTCTAAAGGTGCATATAAAAAGTCATGACAAAAAGTCATTTTAGAGTGTGTTTTTTTATTTTTGTACCAGTTTCGCTTAGAGATAAAGATCTGTTAAACCCCGCACCATGGCACTAAAATCTCGAGGGTGTTTATTGGCTCCATGACAAAGTCTGCAGTGTTTTAAATAGCAGTGGGTGAGCAAAACAGACTGTAGGTGTGTAAGAGGCTTTAGAGCAGTGTTTTGTCCTACAGCATATGCTGTAAGGTTTTAGTGTGCAGATTTAACTAAGGCAGATTTTGTACAGCCAAGGTGGGTAAAAGCAAAAGCCATCTTAACCTGCTATACAGAGGCCTTTCTTGATCAAGGGCTGGAGGTTCCATGCCATTTCCAAAATAGGATTAGGTTGTTTGGGTCTGTGTTTGGGTATGCCACATAGAGTTCAAGCTTCCTGATATGAAGTTCAATGAAAGTTCACCATGTGTGTGTTTCTTTAAGAATTACTGAGACTTACTGTAAGTTCTTTGGTCTGTTGTTGATCACTAAATTTGAACAAATTTTTGTTGGATAATAACCAAAGGCTGAGAATTTATGTATTAGCCAGAGAGGTGGAGTTTATATTTGTGCCTGAATACATAAACAGATACCTGAATTCAAGAACGTAGACAAATCCATTTTGTCTCAAGTTATCTTTGATGATATACGATTATCAAAGGTGTAGAAAGGCTTTAAAATGTTGCACTATGCACCTTGAAGGATGGGATGTGTTGTTGCCACAGTGTGGATTTGTGTATGTTCTCACTGTGTCTTGTGTGGATTTGTGTATGTTCTCAGTGTGTCTGTGTCGATTGCTTCCAGGGTGTCCAGTTTCCTCTCTCCTCAAGAAAAAAATAAAAGCAAATAAGTGGTCATGATAAGTAGCCCTGAGGTGTGAATGAGTGTGAAAATTCAGTCCCAGTGTTCACTGTGACCTAGGGCAGGGTTGAAGATGAACAAATGAATGAATGAATAATAAACCTTGACAGCTTTCTCTCCAGTTTGAACTTGTGATGTGAACTCATGTGAACTCTCCACACTGCCCTTCTAGTATACCGTGAAGTGATTTGAGGATGGGGAAAAAGTGTCAGGGCTGTGACTGACAAACCAGGAGGAAGGAGGAACATACTTGAAAAATTGAGGAAGAGGTCAGACAGGAATGTGTTTGAGGAGGGATAATGGACAGTGTGAGTGTGTGTGTGTGTGTGTGTGTGTGTGTGTGTGTGAGTGTGAGTGCAAGCATGCATGCACAATTTAGGAGAGACAGACAGTGTGAGTAGTGAGTGATATTCGAAGCTGTGTGAGTATGTGTGTAAGAATATGTAAGAAACCAAAGGCTATGTGTGTGAGAAAAAAGCTTAAGAACCCTGATATGGAGAGTGTATTTGAGCAGGATAATAAAGGCAGTGTTTGAGTTGTCGACTCTGTGTCCAGGTGTCACGCCGTATGACAGACTAGTTGTCTGGGAAGAGTGTGTTCAGTGTGTGGAAGAGTAGCAAGCTGCACTCTCGTTCTGTGACCCCTCACCTCCGCACCCGTGTCTGACTGACACACGCACTGTGGTAATGAGGGGAAATCAGGCCAAATTAAGCCTAATTAAACACCCATTTATTCTCTCTTGGCCTGTTCTTTTTATGGGCTGGTGAATATTCAGGCATGTCAGACAGCAGAATTACTATATCCCAAAGTAATGGCAGCAGAAATTGTGTTGCTGGAGGACAATTTGCCTAAACGTCGGTTCAGTTTAGGTGAAAATAGCGTCCTTACAGCCGTAGATTGAATGTGAACAGAACAAAACCAACAAGTCCAGAACATGTTTAGTGATGTCATGTATTGTATGTGTTTTTGAATTAAGACCCCAAATTAGCTTTTTATATAAAAGTATATTTATATTCCCTCATCCTTATCCTGCTACTGCACAACTACACAAGTATGTGTGTGGGGATGGAATCAGCTGAGCTGTAATTTGGACATGTGGTGAATTCGGTTTGTTTTTAATATTATGCACTGGGAGAGCAATTCCCTTTGAGACAGGCAGGGGGAGAACAGGTTAACAGGATCTGTATTTTCTAGGTATAGGTGAGATGTGTACGGTTGTGGTACCGTTGTGGATGTAGGGGAAAACTGATGCTGCTTTTTTTGTTCAGTCTGATTTGGAATCATGCAGCTGAAATTCTTCAAAGCTGTGATTTCGTACATCATGTTGCATTGTATGCTACTCTGTAATATAGTCTACACAAGGCCTGTCCTGAGTATAATGAACTTAGGGCCATGCAGTACGTAGAGGTTCTAATCATGATCAATTAAGAGAGCTAGATTAATTGAACCCTTTTTCCGAGCACACTGGTGGAATGGAAATCGACTTATTCAATCAGTATAAACAAATAAACGATTTTATGGCCGCAAGTCTGATATAAAATGAGTCAGGAAATTTTTTTACCTCTGTTTGGAAACCTTACACAGAATATTAATATTATCCATGGTAGTCTAGAAAAAAAACAACACAAAAATATTTAAATACAATTTCTGATTGTCTACTTTCATACAAGCCAGTAAGCCCCACTGTCGAGTGTGATATGTAAAAGAAATAATCCATAATGCTGAACATAGGCAGACCAAAACTGGAGGAAACTCCTTTTTTTTGGCTTCTAGTAATAAATGAAGTGAAAAGACGTCTTTAAATCCAACCTGCACTACATTTCTAACATCACATGATTTTCTAATCTCATGCCTGTCATGTCTTGAATTTACAAAACGGTCCACACTAAAATCCCAAACCTCACAATACATATATGAATGTAAGTAAACAAGCAAATATCTTCTATATTATAGCATCATGTATATGTGTGGCTATGATCTTAACATATTGTTCTATTGCTTTTATCTTGTTTTATTGGCAATTTAAAATTAAGCAATAATTTCTAGAAAGAAGCAAACTTATCATCCAATAAAAAAGGAAAACTAAAATATGATTATAGGTTTAGTAACCTTGTATTTGGTTTATTGTAATTTTTTAATTAGATATTGTAACTTTCTAAGTGAACATAAGGTACAAATTCTACATTCACTGTAAAAGTTTTATATTAGCAAATGAAATCATTTTTAATGAAAACAAATATTTCTTCTATTATTACAAAATTGTATATTATTACGTAGTTTCAAGCCTTTTTCTACACAGGTTTAAACGTGTCTTACTTTATTCTTCATTCTTACTTTAAAAACAAAATTAAAACAACTGTTTTTTTTAAAACAACTGGAACAGTAAATAAAACTGTTGAGAAATACGTCTAAACCTAAAGCTTTTACTGTAATTTGAAATATTAGACTTGTGTATTTCTAATATTTCAAATTACAGTATGAGGGTTAGGGTTAGACCTATTTCTCAACAGTTTTATTTACTTTCCAGTTGAAAATTAGATAGAATTGTATATAGTTACAGATGTTCAGGATATGAATTCTGGTTTTAAGCCTGTTTTGTGTATTTATTAAGTAGACACACCATGGCATTGAGAGTTTGGTAGCTAAATGACCGTAGATAATTTAATATTTCAACTTCTGTGTAATTATGCTAATTTTAATGTTATTTTTTATTGCTATAAATTTTTATACCCTCCTATTTATCTTCAGATAATTGAAATTTTTACTGTGCAAACACAGCCTTGAGCAATAGAGGTCTTTTTTTTACCTTCAGTATTTCAGTAAATGATTGAGTTATTGAATCATTAGTAATAGCATTAGGTAGTTTATTGGTATGGTGACTTGATGGTACAAGTTTTAGAATATCATGTCAGTGTAGGTGATGAATGGTGTTCTGGATGATCTACTGTAAGAGGAGGAGGTCTTCTTAGAGCCCTCGAAAGGTTGAGAGCGGTCTTGTCAAGTGCAGGCAGCTCTGTCACTTTTAAGCTTTTCGCTATTAGAACTAGCTACTGCTAGTGTTTTTCTCATGTCTGCTTGTCTCTCTCTCTCTCTCTCTCTCTCTCTCTCTCTCTCTCTCTCTCTCTCTCTCTCTCTCTCTCTCTCTTTCCCTCTGCCCTTACTCTATTTGCACAGGCTCAATTGCTGGCCAGATTAGGCCAAGAGGTTGTGTCCCCCACAGATATAATAATGTATAATCAGTCTCTTTTCTTATTCAGTGGGAGGAGGCCTAGCATAAATGTCAGCAGTTCTCTTGATCGTCCTCTCTCTCTCTCTCTCTCTCTCTCTCTCTCTCTTTTCCTGATTCTGCTTTCATCCCTCTTGCTCTCTTTCTGTCATCTCAGGTCTTTCTTGCAGATTGAAGGATTGCACCAAGCATGTTAGATAAATGACTTTCGGCGATAACTGAATCACCTGTTAGTCTAGGTAGAGGGATTGCCTGTCTGTCAAGGTCCTCACCATGAGTGCTCGTCTGCCAGTGCAGTGCAGACTCTGATAGCATACCTGAAAAATGGGCACTGACCTGTGTTTGTGAGAAACATCAAAAGCTTCACCGTGGTTTTAGAAAGGATCTGCTAGTGCATGATGACATGCTTCCTATTTGGTAGCCTTTAGTGAAAGAGGTTTTTGGTTGTAGTGGTATCAATTATGCGATGACAGAGATGTTATATCATGGTTCTTATGTTAGATCACAATAAATTATGTGCAAAAAAAAAAGAAGAAGAAGAAAAAAACAAGATTATGTTATGCAATATATATATATATATATATATATATATATATATATATATATATATATATATATATATATATATATATAATTTAGTTTTTTTAATATGTATTATATTCTTTATATTGTGCTCAAAAGAAATTGTTAAACACTGAATATAATAAATATGACTGATAATGCAATAGTCATGTGAAGTCATTAATTATCACATAGTTGTTTGACTCCTTTTCAAAACATAATGATAACTGAAATCACCTAAACAACGTTGATCAAAAGTTTGCATCTTCTTGATGTAGGCAAGTTACATTATAAACACACAGGCTGACACACAGCAGTTTAAATGACTATTAAAATGAAGTTTTCACACCCGTGTAATTAGTGTCTGTGCATTAATAGTCAGTGAGTTTCTCAGCTCATGAGGCGATGCACTGACTTGGCTGGATACTGCACCATGTGGAGAAACAAAGGAACTGCCAATGGACCTGCATAATAAGGTAGTTGAACTTTATAAAGCAGGAAATGGATATAAAAAGATCTCTCAACACGTGAAAATGCCAGTCAGTACTGTTCAATCTCTAATAAAGAAGTGGAAAATAAGAGGTCCTGTTTATTCTAAGCCACAGTCAGGTAGAGCAAGAAAAAGTTCACCCTCTACTGCCAGAAGAATTGTTCGGAAGGCAAAGAAAAACCCACAAACAGCTTCGAGAGAAATACAGACTGCTCTAGAAAAAAGAGGAGATGTTGTTTCAAGGAGTACAATAAGAAGTTATTTAAACACAAATGACCTGCAAGATCAAATTGCCAGGAGAAAGCCGTTACTGCTCCCATGCCAGAAAATGACCCATTGTCAGTACACCAGACAGCACCTAGACAAGCCTCACAGCTTCTGGAGCAGTCATTTGGAGTGATGAGACCAGAACTGAACTTTACACAGTGACAACCATAAACACTATGTTTGGAGAGAAGACAACAAGGCCTACGGTGAAAAGTACACCATAACCACTGTAAAGCATGGTGGTGGATCTCTTATGATTTTTGGCTGTGTGAACTCCAGTGGCACAGGGAAGTTACCAAAAAATTGATGAATGCAGCATGTTATCAGAAAATACTGGCAGACAATTTTTATTCTACAACACGAAAGCTGCACATGGGACACCCTCGGATGTTCCAACACGACAATGATCCAAAGAACAAGGCGAGGTTGTCCCTTCAATGGCTACAGCAGACAAAGATGAAGGTTCTAAAGGCCATCACAGTCTCCTGACCTCAATATCATTCAAAATATAAATATCTACAGAAACTGGAGGCATTTTGCCAAAAAAAAAATAAAAGTGCAGCGATACTACCTGAGTGAATTAAGGACCTCATGTACAATTATTACAAAAGACTGCATGCCATCATTCCATGCTAAAGGGGGCAATACACGATATTAAGAACTAAAGGTATGCAAAATTTTGACCAGTGATTATTTCCTTTTTTTTTGTTATATTTTGTTTGATGATTGTGACATTTTGTTATGCCTTACATATTAAATTCCTACAGTCCTATAAGGAATAAAATACATTTGTTTTGCCATGCAAATTTTCCCAAGGTATTCAACCTCTGAGCACAACTGTATGTATATGTATAAATATAAAAATACTGTATTAAAAAGCAGAAAAAAAAATCTTTAAAAATCTCATTTTTAAAATTGTATCAAATCAGCTGCTTCCAGTCAGTTTGTAATTTATTTATTTATTTTTAAGATACAACAGATCAAATCATGATATCAAATTTATCACAGTAATTGATATTGATGTTTATATTTGTCTGTGCCTATTGAGCAATCTCTGCCATTCTTCTCTTCAGCCAGTGTATAGACCGACTGTATTAAAAGCAATGTGATATGTAAATTATTATGACATCTTCCCATATTCCTACGTTGTCTTTTACCGTTTCTTTAACTGTTCTGCAGGAGCTTATTATTGTAATACACCATATAACAAAGGAAAACAGCACTCGTGTCAATCCAGTTTTAAGAACCCTTTGATAATAAAGTTGATATTTCTGTAGAGAAGACCGGATGGTCTCCAGTATATAATGAGTGAATATGCAGAGCCATAAAAGCCCTCCATGGTTATGTGCTCTGATACATGATCTTTAATCCTGCCTCAGCTTTGACATCCTAGGTTTATCTTGTCATACCAATCTTGTCATCCATGCAATTTGCTTTCATAGATGTTGCACCTTCTACATAGAGATTAACTTAGTAGTATGCTGTTGTCCATTTCTACACTTTTTGATCTCTCTCTCTCTTTCTCTCTCTCTCTCTCTCCCTCTCTCTCTCTCTCCCGCTCTCTCTCTCTCTCTGCATGATGTCATTGTTTACACTTTAAGAATTAAGCATGCACAAATCAGTCTTTTTGTTCTTTGACACTGACGGTAAGAGGGGGCGGACGTTCAGCTTGACAGATGGGACATGATGGGGACAGAGACGAGGTTGGGGACTTTGTCACAGTGCAGCGGGGTTTATAATTGGATATGTAGCGGCTTCGTCCCCTCTAACAACTTCTAAAAATGGAAATGAGAGGCTATTGAGAGTGAAGGAATGTCCAGAAGCAGTAGAGTAGTGTTTGCAGTAGTGTTTGTCCTTTAGCAGGCGGGAGCATCAGTCCACTATGAATGCTGCTGGACCCAGTTACCGAGATCCTTCCATGCATGCGGAGAGGCTTTAAAGGTAGTCAAGGAGGACAAACAAATAACAGTATGCATAACTAGTTAAGACTTGTTGGTTGTATCTGTAGTTTATTCTCTGTCCCACTCTAAAGACCACTTACATACCTTACAGACTTTTGTGGGCCAGTGTATTCTGCAAGCTCTTTAACAGTATGTCTACTGCAACTTTATCTAGAAACTTATTTCCTTCTCTACATCTGAAGCCTAGATCATTATGTGTTTTTCTTCACTCACCTGTCCATCAATACCATCTTTCTACCAGCACCCTTCCTGTACCTAAGGCATAATAGCCTGCAATAAAAGTAATGTCTTTAACAGTGGTAGATATATGCCAGGCTGTTGACGCTAAGAAAAGGCCTCAATCAGTATCCATAGAGCACCTCCAATTGTGTGATCCCCAGGGCAACGGAAAAGGTAATTTGAGCAAAAGAAAATGACACCGGCGCAGAAGAAAAAACCCCACCATGGTGATTTACGCAAAAGTCAGATCACACAATTCCACCGACACCTGGCTGTGTTATTATCTCACAATTCAGACCGCCAAGTTTGTCCGCTGAAAACCATGGGGAGGAGGAAGAAAAGAGAGGGAAAACATGTTCACGCAAACAACACCAGGGAAAAAAACATGCTACTAAACAAAAAGGCTTATTCTGTTCGTCCGTGGCTATCCATTCTCTTTCCTTAGGTTGTGAAAATGCCGCTCCTGGCTCGATTGTTTGCCCATTGTTTCTGGGAGGGCAGGCGGAGTCAGAGAAGAGGGTATCAGAAGAAAAGGGACAATTTGTTGATGTTTGTTGATATCTAGACCACTATAGCTTGATTGCTCAACATTAAACCAGCAATAACAGCCCCAATCATCGCACTTACACCACCAGACGCCAAACAACGGAATTGGATCAGACTCGTCTCTGGTTGACTCACGGTCTTGCCTTCTCCCTCTCCCATCTCCACAAAATGCTTATTAGACGGCATTGATCCAGGCCTGGTCAATTGTCAGCTCCTCTCATCCACACAGTATTGATGGCATAATCAGTGGATGGAGGCGGTAGACAGATGAAATTTGCTGTCAGTGGGTAAATTATTGGCTGCCTGCCTGTTGACCCTGAGGTGGTCGTCTCATGCGTCCTCGAAAACGCACACTTGTTCGAACAATACAAAAGCCTGCATTTTTCCTCCAGCACATTTACTACAACACGTAGGCCCACAATCATATAGATCCTATTCCTCATGCACAAAGAAACAGCTAGCGAGCAAGCACTTAGGCCTGGAATGTCCCTATTGTTTACCGCCCCCGGTATTTGCACTAAAATCCATTTGAATAATTAAGAGGTGGTTCTGACGGCCGGATAGATGTCGATTCTTCACACTTGTTCATACATGTGCACGCTCATCCTCACACAAAATCTTGCTCAGTAGTCAGTCTTCTTTACTTTTGGTTGGAGCTGAATTACCATAGAGAAGCAGGACTTTTCTGAATAGGTAAAGTGCTAGAGAGAAGGTTTTGGGGAATTTGTCCGCATCTTAGCTAAATCCCTGGTGGTCGTTTCACCTAAGGCAGGGGTGTCCAGTCTTATCCGCAAAGTGCCAGTGTGTGTGCAGGTTTTCATTCCAACCAAGCAGAAGCCACACCTAAGTCTACTGAAAGCCGCGATCAAATGATTAAACAGGTGAAATCAGGTATGGCTCCTGCTTGATTGGAAATAAAACCCTTTTGTGGTTAAGACTGGATACTGCTGCACTAAGGGTTCAGCCACTATTCATTTTTTTGCCCAAATAATGAACCTCTTAAATGCCGTCTCTGTGGCATGGATATAAGAATGTGTCTAAACTCCTATTAAGCGGTGTATTAAATGACAGCCGGATTACATTACCTTTCAATGTATGATGCAGCATTCAGTATTCACAGTTGTAAAATGCTGGCCTTGTGCATCGCGCACACACTATACATATAGTCGCACAAAAAGCTCGTACATCAATCTCACGCTTTTCTTCTGACTGTTACAGCAGTCATATTCTCTTCTTTGAAAAATGAGTGGTGTATATGGTTGAGTAAAAAGCAAAGGCAGTGCCTTTGAAATGATACCAATTCAATGGGAAATAGCATGTCTGCTCCAAGGTTAGAAACTCAGGCAGGTAAAACATAGGCAGTGATGTGGCAGTGGGTGGAATCAGGTGAAAACGTGTTTGTGTGGGTGTCTCTGTCTAGCTGGAGCATTGCCGTTAGACTATGCAGCTTTTTTTGTAGCAGATGAGTTCAAGGATAAGGTTTAGAATGAAAAGGAGAAATATTGAAATCGGGTTAGACACTAGAATAAAAAAATGTAAAGGGAGATGTAGCTATTGAGGATTTTCAGACAAACACAGGGAGAAAAAAGAAACCTCCATACAGTATAAATCTACACATAAGAAGGTCCTAATGGGAGCATTGTTAAGATCAGCTACTTTAAGTCTTTAAAGATTAGCATGTATACCGTATCCTGTTTTCACATGTACTTGTCTCTCCTCATACTATTGTGTGTCACGTATTCTCACTCAGGATGAATCGGTGACTGAAGATGAACAGACGATGATGAATTTTATTTTCATCTATAAATTAACCAGGACACTTATGAGCTCTATGGCAGGTCTTTGCTTTCAGGATCAGGGACTGTGCGTCACTTCACCTGATGCCTACACACACATGCAGTCAGACACACACACACACACGCTTACACTCCAGTAGTATTTTTATGACTATCTTTGCACTATTCCAAAGACCTGTATGACAGAGCTTGTGACATTTTAAGTTTGGATTCTTCTCCGTTTCTTTACCTCTCTCCCGCTCTCTCCTAAAGACAAGTTAAATTAGCAGTCTGCCAGCGATGCCCCACTGTCTGCTGACTAGCCTGTGTTGCCACAGCGCTTGGTGGCTGTCAGCACGAGCCTGACGACTTAATAGTCTCTCCTGAATGGATTTGGGCACTTTGCCTGCCTCTGTTTACACGCGCTTGTCAGCCCTAAAATATTCAGATGGAGATGTGAAATATTTATTTGAGGGCTCCGCCATGCCTGGCAGGATCCCCCGTTCCCTCCCTTCTACGGTGTACGCACACACACACACACACACACACACACACACACACACACACACACACCTCTCTTCCTGTGCTGTCAGAGCAGATCCTAAAGAATGGGCTTGTGGAGGAAGGATGTAGGAAGGCTATTCCTCTGGGTGGAGGGTATAAACAGGGTTGAATGAAATCAGAAAAATAACACGAACAGATTCTGCACTATTAATGCCTACTTTGTGGGTGGCAACAACAGTTTGGCAGACATCCCAGCATCATTTATTCATCTAAAGTCCTGAATGTTGGAGTGGACAAACAAACAAAACACATAAATTCAAACTGTTTGTACATTTCTATAAAAGTGTTCTTTGTTTGTAAGGAAATTAAAAAAACCTAATAATGTATCTGCTGTTAATTGATTCTTCTTAATCTTTATGAGCTAACAGTATATTTGCCGTGTTTAGGAAAGGTGTGGGGCTCAGTGGCCCTGTCCGTCAAAGTGCAGTGTTAGCAGTCCCTATCATCATATCTCTGCACATTCACAGTGATTGTGCAGCGGGCCAGAAGAATGACTGACAACTGGTGTGTGTGTGTGTGTGTGTATGTGTGTGTGAGTGTGTTGGAGGTTAGAGAGAGAAAACGAGTGACATTGGGGAGATTGTTGGCGTCTCTGGTTTCATTCTCGCCCTCATGAATGGCTGCCATGTGTCCTCGCTTATCTTGACATTCTAATCGCACTGCTAGCCCACAGATGATGGTGTATTTATTTAGTCTGTTTGCCAGAATGAATGCAAACAGTGGCAGTGGCTAGAGCTGCCACAGCCTTCACCCTGTTTCAATCACATTGGTAAAAAATAACTGTATGATATGTTTCTCACCCTCTCTTTCTGTCTCTTTCAGGCAGCAATGCCTCTGTTTATCTGCATCTTTTTTCACCCTGCCTTTGTGAGATATTAAACCTGCAATAGCAAATGCCGCTGCATTATATTTTGTCATATGCCCTTTTGGATTTCCAACACACTTCTTGTCAGTGTGGGTTTGTGTTTCTATATTTGTGCAGTGTTTGTGCCATAGATTAAGAGTGATTATGTGCGTACGGGTGGGTGGGTGTTGGGAAGGGGTAGGGGGCGTATTTGAGTATGTGTGCATGAAGGGATGAAAATAAGTGTGTGTGTAATTGTATTGCATGAGATTGTGTTTATGGGAGAGAAAGTAGGGTTTGTGTTTGGGGTTTGTGTTTGGTTGAAAGTAAGCATGTATACATGTTTCTCTCTGTGTGTGTGTGTGTGTGTGTGTGTGTGTGTGTATGTGTGTCAGGGTGCTGGAGAGTGGCTAGCTAAGCCGGTTGTTCTATAAATGCCGCGCTAGTTCATAAGTGACGTTAATGATAGAGCCGCGCAGACAATGGCAAGCTGTCAGGGTCAGTAATTGAGTGGGAGGGATGAGCTCTCTTTATTTCAGTCCATTGGTGTCACGGCGACAAGAGTGCCACGGCAACTCGTCGCCTGGAGATACCAGCCTATAACCCCCCTCCTCAGCCCCGTCAAACAATGGCTGCTGTCCATCAGCGCGCATAGACGTCTACTGCTTACCAGGGTTAGTGAGATGATGCTCTCTCTGGAGGAGATGAAGCTCTCATTACTTTACTTAAACACACACACTGCTCTACATGTAACTATCTATTCATTGACTGCCTGGTTCAACTAAAGCACACTGGATCCAGCAAACACAAAGTTTAGTATGGGTTACAGAGAGGGTAAAATGTATTCCTTGCTCAGTAATCTAAGCAGGAGAAACAGTATGGGCAGATGACGGGTTGCTTGGGTTCCTTTTGTTGCTATTTTTCTGGACCTGATGCTGATTGTCGAACTGCTTTCCGAGTGCAGGCCCTTCCCCGGTCCTACCTGCCACTTAGCTGCTGCCTTTGTTTGCGCTCTAAAAGGCTGTTTTACTTGGCAAGAACATGGCCCTATTACTCAGCCTAATTAAGGCAAGGTACATAATTACCCTTAATTACAGACAGTCAGCGCTTTTTTCATTTGCGCTGTGTGTTTTGTATCATTACTCATACGTTGCTGATTGCGACCGCAGTATGTGCGTGTAGTGTTTTAGTGTGTGAAGACGGCAGCTGGTGTTGGACGTGTTTGTGTATATGTATGATGCACGTGTACGTGTGGATTACAACATTCGTTTGAATCAAGGGCTTGTGATACTGAGTGAATATTTTAGCAACCGCCACCGAGGTCTGCATTCATCTATATGTCTGAGGAAATATTTACTTTAAAAAAAATCAGGGTTTCAGTTCAAGAACAGAACAAGTCTACAGCTTGTTCTACATTAGGTTGGAAAAGAGATATGAATTTAATTATAGTCAGTGTGTTGTCATGATTTTGATCTTCCCCTTTAATTTTTAATACAACATTAATTTGCCGGAAATTAACTGGGTGTGCTGTGCAGGAAGCACTGAAAAGTCTGCCATTGTGGATATTGGGATGGCAATAGAGGCCTTTTCACCTCATGCCAAACATATTCAGGTCCTGATGACTAAGCAGCTCACAATAATCAACGAACCAATCAATGTTCTTCCCCATTCCCATTGGCATAACCCAATGTATTGTTCTTTACCTGACATGGTCTGGTCTTCACCCATTCTGCACCTCAGTATTAAATGTGAATGTGGTCTGTCGGTTTGCTTCTCCAATTCTCCACAAGCTGTGTCACTTCTCGCATACTCTGTAAACCCTCAAATCAAATGTGCGTGAAAAAGCAGGCAGCTAGCGCTGGCGTGCTTAGCGCTATGACTCTACACTCCATTGTGATCTGTTTTGTCCATTTACCAAAAAAACTATACATGCTGGTCTGCCTGGTTTGTACAGTTTATGTATATCTTGTATATATGTATACAGTATACTGTATGTATAGACACTGATTGAGCACTTTATTAGGGACAGCTACAATGGACACAGGATCCCTGAACTCTGGACTGTTGAAAATTGGATTTCTTTTTTTAGTTGTTCTTTTTTTCCTGTTCTTGACTGACAGAAGTGGAACTCATTGTTGACTTCTGCTGTTGTAGATCCATCTACCTCACTTGAATGCTTGAATGTTTTGTGCATTCTGAGATGCTTTTCTGCTCACCAAGGTTGTAAAGCATGACTGTTTTACTATATCCTTCCTGAATGCTTAAACTAAACTGGCCATTGTCCTTTGAGCTCTATCATCAACAAGGTGTTTCGACGTACAGGACTGTCACTCACTTTGTGTTGTTCCACACCATTCTGTTTAGAGACTGCTGTGTGTGAAAATCCACATTTTTTGCAATTTTATTTATTGAGGTGAACATTACCTGAAGCTACTCAGCCACATGGTGTGTTTAGAGTTAATTAATCTAATACACAGCATGGAGGTTTATTCTTGCTGATATGTAATATTATTTCCTTCCATTCATTTCATTTTTGGGAAGATTGGAGGTGCTCTCTTCCTCAAAGAGCACCTCCAACATTTCTGTTTCTTGCCCTGGTTGTTTACAGTGCCGGTGTACCACATGCTAGTGGGTGGCACTGGAAGATCGCCCCATTCCCCCTCCCTCACACTTGTGAATAAAGATGTCAGAGCTGCTTAAGTTATCAATGTTGCAATAAGCACACACCCCCCAGCCATGGCATCCTCTACCCATCCTCAAGGTTTCTATTTTCAGCCGTAGTTGCCAGCGAGAACCTCCTCCCTGCTGCAGGACTCTGTGTCTTAAATCGCTTTAATGAACTATTAAGAAAGTAGCTTATTAGTTGAATTACACTACCCACAAGCAATGCATGTTCATATGAAGTTTGAGATACATAAACTTGCATGCATGTACACACACAGAGTAAAATGCACTCACTGTTTTCATCCTGACATTGTGAACTAACATTTTATTCATATACAATATCTGACCAACTTTATCCATCTCTCTCTCTCTCTCTCTCTCTCTCTCTCTCTCTCTCTCTCTCTCTCTCTCTCTCTGTGTGTGTGTAGTGTTTCTCTTTCAATACTGTGGCACCACACAGTCCCAGACCCATTCTTGTGTATTCCTGCCACCTCTGTGCCCAAAGCTCAGTGAGACACAATAGCTTTCTACTTTAAGAAAGCACGACGAAGAGCTAACAATAGACTCTGGTCCAAAGAGCCTTTGCATTGTACTCTCTGATGGAAGGAGATAAGTCTATTCGTGCTACCGAATAATAGCTTGACTTTGAGTGGGAGAGGTTAAACTTTGCTGCGTGTGTCTGTGTGTATGTGTGTATGTCTGTTCTGCCCTGCAGTGCCCTCAATGCCTTTGCACAAGCAACTGCTGAAAGGCTCAGCTTGGCTACTGCGAGGCTCTGACGCCTCCTGCTACATGGCGTAGTTATGAAAGTGGAAATTACCTTACTTAGATAAGCAGTACTCCATAGGCTTGAGCATTATCCACATATTTTTAAGAGTACAGTTATTAGCCTAAAAAAGGAGAGGGGCCGCTCTTTCTCTTAAACCTGCAGCTAATAAAAAGCCTTTTCATCAGATCCTTTTTAAGGCTAATAACTATACTTAAGATATATCCGGATTAAGCTGTATTTCTTATGTATGCAAGTTAATTTCTAGCTTCATAAACCATAGGAAATGTAGTATGATCAAAGTGTGAGTCTAGACAGTCTATAGGTATCATGCTGTCACCCACTACAGTGTTCCTCTGAGCTTTTATTCAGCTAAGTTGCCATTCAGTGCGTTTATAATATACAATTAGTGGCTACAAGCCTTACCGGTCCAGTCTGACTATTTTTGTCACGAATAAGAAAGTGAACATTGTGATGTTGGTTCATCTGACAAAATGGGTAGCTCTTTAAATTTAACTTCAAATGTTATTTGTTGCATAGACAGACATACCGCTACTGTATATAGCAGTGAAAGGTTTTTCGACTGCCAGAATCGTGAAAATAAGAGCGGATAAGAATGAAAGAAAAGAAAAGAAGAATAAAATGTACTAAGAATAGAAATTCAATACACTCACTCTCACTCATTTTCTACCGCTTATCCGCACTACCTCGGGTCACGGGGAGCCTGTGCTTATCTCAGGCGTCATCGGGCATCAAGGCAGGATACACCCTGGACGGAGTGCCAACCCATCACAGGGCACACACACACTCATTCACTCACGCAATCACACACTACGGACAATTTTCCAGAGATGCCAATCAACCTATCATGCATGTCTTTGGACCGGGGGAGGAAACCGGAGTACCCGGAGGAAACCCCCGAGGCACGGGGAGAACATGCAAACTCCACACACACAAGGCGGAGGCGAACCCCCAACCCTGGAGGTGTGAGGCGAACGTGCTAACCACTAAGCCACCGTGCCCCACCGAAATTCAATACAGTTACATAGAATTAACTATAGCGGTGGGAGAGGAAGGAAAGGCGCAAAATGTATAAACATTTGAACGCTTCGACAGGAGGGAATTTATGTTAAAAAATTAAGTTGCTTAAAGCTCCTGAGTTACACAATGACTTTATTTACAGATGTAGAAAGGACATTTTTTATAATCTCAATTATTTATAACTCCGTCCAGGGTGTATCCTGCCTTGATGCCCGTAGGCTCCCCGTGACCCGAGGTAGTTCGGATAAGCGGTAGAAAGTGAGTGAGTGAGTGAGAGTGAGAATTATTTATAATAATGTCATCTAGGTGAGGATGAGTTCCCTTATTGAGTCTGGTTCCTCTCAAAATTTCTGTTTCATATCATCATATCACCTCAGGGAGTTTTTCCATGCCACTGTTGCCTCTGGCTTGTTTGTTAAGGATAAATTTACAATTTTTCAGAATTTTTGTATTTCTTTAAAGTTGCTTTGAGTTGTTAAAAGTCTGTTTGTAAAAGTGCTTATACAAATACAAATGAGCAAAATCAACCGAAGTCTAGAAAAAGGACAGGTTCTAGGTATTGTCCTCATTGAGGGCACAAATATCCTCTGGGGAAAAGCTCTTTATTCTATTTCTGAAATAAAGCATCATTTCTTTTATAGTGTTTAGATTTAGGCAAGACAGGACTGACAATTGGCTCACTTTACATTCTAGAAATGACCTAAGTTAAACAGACAGGGCAAGGTTAAGCTTTCTTGAAACTGTGTCAGTGTCATGTTCTCTCTCTCTCTCTCTCTCTCTCTCTCTCTCTCTCTCTCTCTCTCTCTCTCTCTCTCTTTATTTCTCTATCTTTTGTCATGCCTTTGCACCACTGCTGCGACCTTCTAGCCACTTTACACGTTCTCGTTGCTGAGATTATTACTTACCATCATATCAAAACTGCAGTGACTTAAAAAACAAAATGAGATGGGAATGGGGGTCAGAGTACGATATCAAAGCGCCGTCATTTCCTTCTGTACTTGACTGGCTAAAACCCAGCACTTCAGATGTATGCTGTGATGATATTCTAATTGGGCTTCATGCTGTAATGAGTGCTAGATTTGATGTTGGACAAGTTGATAAGAATACGAGGCTACTGAATCAGTACACTGCTAAAAGCCCTCCAGCTCAAATGGAGGTCTGTGCACTGGATGCTTACAGCTAATCCTTTTGACGTGTTAGACTTCATTTGTCTGGCGGCGCTGCCAGCGGCGGCATTTAAAGCAAAGAATTTCTTGTTGTGTGTGTGTATATATATGTGTATATAGTGTGTGTGTGTATATGTGTGTGTGTCTGTGTGTGTGTGTAAAAAAGAGATTATATGAGAAGAAAAAAAAAGCAAAGAATCATTCACTTGGTGGTGAACGAATGCGTGTGAATCTCATGGAGAATAAATGCTTTCCTCTCAAAGATGGCTGAGGTTTAGCGTGGCCAGAACTGTTGCTTTGTGGGCTTTCACTTTGATTAGGTCTTTGTGCAGAGCACTCACTAAAAGAGGTGGAAAACATAAAAAAAAAAAAAAAAAAAACACTCTTCAAGGCTGGAGAAAAGAAATGTCCTGTTTTAGTCAGAATGCTGCTGTAACAACATTGTCTACATTAAAGATCTTTTCAGTTAATAATAAATCGATGACCGTTTAACCCCGTAAAGTCTTAGCTTATATTCATTTTGTCACATGAAATAATATAACTCAGAGCAAACTAATAAGGGAAGTGTGTAACAAGTAAGCAGTGTAAAGAGTAGACATCCTGGTGAAACGGTGCAGGATATTTTGTTTTTGAAGTTTGATTTTGTTCGATTTCTTATTCTTGAAGAACTGATCCCAATGCTAACAATATATGTTATTAATGTTACCATTCTGAATCCTCACCACCATAATATATAATTATGAACTGAGTTCATATTAGAAAATTGAGACCATTTTAGTTACAGTATAGTTAGTTTATATATATAACTCTTATATGCAGACATGATGCAGAGATGTAGGTAGCAGAGATGAGGATGTTGAGGTTCTCTTTAGGAGTGGACAGGATTAGGAACGAGCACATCAGAGGGATAGCTCAGGTTGGCTGTTTTAGGGACCAGGTCAGAGAGAATAGATTAAGATGGTTATATTGGTAGAAGGATGTTGCAGATGGAGCTGCCAGGTAAGAGGTCAAGAGGAAGGACAAAGAGTAGATGTATGGATGTGTTAAATGAGGACATGAAGATAATTGGTGCGAGAGTAGAGGATGCCGAGGATAGAGTTAGGTGGAAGCAGATGATTCGCTGTGGCGAACCCTAACGGGAAAAGCCAAAAGTAGAAGAGGTTATATATAAAAACAAATTTAAATTGCAAAGGTTTCATAAGTGTGGCTATTAATCACTAAGTAAATGTGGTAACCTAGTGGTTATGGTTTGGACTACTGATCAGAAGGTTGCAAGTTTGAACCCAAGGTCCACCAAGCTGCCACTGCTGGGCAAGTCCCTTAACCCTCAATTGCTCAGTTGTATAAAAATGTAAGTCGCTCTGGATAAGGACGTCTCTCAAATGACATAAATGAAAATAACCATTAACTGACTTTAGCTTTCAGGCAATAAAGATCAATATAAATGATAATAAAAAAATTAACAATTATTTCATTAGTAATTAATGCAATTAGTTCACTGTTATTTACAATTTGTTAATAAAGTGTAACTGCTTGGGTAAGCAATTGTGTCAGAGTTACAAACACGATAACAAGCTGCTTACACTTGTTGAAGTTGGATGAGATTTCATCAACATTTTTTTTAGCTGAAAGGCTTCGAAAATTTAACGTCATTTCCTGTAATGGAACATAGTGCAGATCGATGCTGCCTGGTTTTTCAGTGCATTGTATGATTTTTAGGGTGCAAATGTTCCAGTACACTGGAAGCTTTTTCGATTGAGATAGTGAGACAGCCCTTAAAATGGCGACTCCCTGATCAGTTCCCTGACTACTGAATTACATAGCTAATTGAGATGCACCCAGAGTTAATGATGTGACCTTATAGGTTTAACCTCAACTTTAACTCACAGACAAATTCTCCCTTTTGACTGTGTTCACATTTGCAATTTTTATGCTTACAGTGCAGTTCTACGTACACACATCTCTGATAATGTGAAAAAGCACCAATGACTTACCAGGAACAAAAACACATGCACAGTCAAAAAGATTAATTGAGGCCCAGATGGGTTTTTATTCACTAGGTTAGAGTCTTGGGGTGCTTTCTTTTGGTGTGTCTGTTCAGAAGTACTCATAAATAAATGTGCAGAAGCGTTGGAAGTCGGTAGAGTGTTGACAGAAAGGCTTCTTCCAAATCTGGGCTTATGTGCTTATGAGTGACAGACGGGCTGGTTTGAGAATTTCAGAAACTGCTGATCTCCTGTGATTTTTACACACAACAGTCTTTAGAGTTTACACAGAATGGTGGTAGAGACAGTTCTGTGGGTGTGTTGTTGATGAGAGAGGTCAGAGAGGAACATCCAGACTGGATTGAACTGATAGGAAAGATATGCTTACTCAACTAATCACTCTTTGCGATGGTGATGAGCAGAAAAGCAACACAAAATACAAAACAATGTTGACGTTGAACTGCTCTGGCAACCCTGGGCACTATCCACTAGCTCCAAGCTCATTATCTTCAACTGTTAACTGCCTTTCATTCTAATGGACAAAATAAATCACTTCACTTACATATTTATTGTGTTATTTTCTTAATTTTTTTTTTAATCCATCACATGAACTGTCATGCTATATTTGATCTGAGTCCTATGCTTTCTTTTCCTTTAAGGATAGAGGGACAGCAGCCCTCTACCTTCACTGACCATGCTGTTTGTAACACCACTGCTTTTCCCCATAATACCACTTAATTCCCTGAGAAGTGGCGCACTGACTCAGTGGCCAGCCAGAGGAAGGGTGTCGTAATGCATCTGGACTCGCCATTGCCCCACAGGGATAATGGCTCTGATTGCTCCTGATTCCTCCTCTCTACAAAATACCTCATGTAAAATAAGTGACATTTAAAAGGCATTGAGATGTGAAAAGGAGGAAAAAGCGTATGTGTGTGTGCATGAGAGAAAGAGAGAGAGGGAGTGGGAGAGAGAGCAAGGGAAGTAGTAATCTTTTCACCTGAACGATGAAGAGAGATGAGTGGGGGGAAAAATGAAGTCCCTTCTTTGGCTGGCAGGGGAGCGACAGAAAAATGATAAGCCCCTGTGTCGTAAGCTGACCCTCGCTGCTAAGCTTTTTAACTTCCTCCTGTCTGTTCGTTTTTTCTCTCTCCCCACAGAGAGAGAGCTTGAGAGGGAGAGAGAGCTCTGTGTGTGTGTGTGTTTGTGTGTGTGTATACGTGTGTGTGTGTCTGTGTGTGTATGTTGAGGGGGGCTGTGCTGTGGCACTGGGTTGACATTGCTTCTGGGAAGTGCTTGAGTCGGCGTGCTGAAAATCATTTTGGGTTAGATAGAGACCCCCTGAGCTGGCCCCGGGATATCAGCACGCTCATCTTCGTTTAGAGAGAAAAGCGCTAACGTAAAGCACAGCCTGCAGGCTCAGTGCATGTCCAGAGTGAGAGAGAGATAGATGGAGAGAAACTGCACTGAGGGCTAACACCAGCATATGGTTCTGCTGCACTAGACTGGCCTTCAGCAGGGGTTCTCAGCCTTTTGCACCATCTTAAGGACCCAGAATTCATACAATAATTAGTAGGCTTGGGATTTAAAAGTTTACTTTAATCCACAGTATGTTATGTGACCTTTAAGATTTAAAAAGTGCTAAAATTATCTTATAAAACAATTATTTTTGCATTTTGCAATTCATTTTATTACATAGAGGGTTTTCTTTTATTCTCTCTCACTCACTCATTTTCTACCGCTTATCCGAACTACCTCGGGTCACGGGGAGCCTGTGCCTATCTCAGGCGTCATCGGGCATCAAGGCAGGATACACCCTGGACGGAGTGCCAAACCATCACAGGGCACACACACTCTCATTCACTCACACAATCACACACTACGGACAATTTTTCCAGAGATGCCAATCAACCTACCATGCATGTCTTTGGACCGGGGGAGGAAACCGGAGTACCCGGAGGAAACCCCCGAGGCACGGGGAGAACATGCAAACTCCACACACACAAGGCGGAGGCGGGAATCGAACCCCGACCCTGGAGGTGTGAGGCGAACGTGCTAACCACTAAGCCACCGTGCCCCCCGTTTTCTTTTATTTATTATTTAAATCTTTGCTTTTACATCCAATCTAGATCAGTGCTTTAACGTAGCCATGCTTTGCGTAACTGGTACCAATTGTGCGTATACAGGGTACCCACAGTGGAAGAAAAGTGTTATAGCAAGAATACTGCTTGAGTGGAACTTCTGATCCACTTATTGTCATATTGTCATATGAGCATGATTGAGAGAGCAATTACTGATTTTGTAGCTCACAAGGTGCAGACAGATGACAGATGGGATGTAAAGTACAGTAAGTGTGAGGAGTAGATTGGAGTACTTGGTTACACAATTCCGCTCAACTACAAACTGGACATTACTTACATTTAGGGATTAATTAATTAATACATTAGGGATGAATATTAGAGATAAATATTAATTTAATTTGAAACTTTACAATTGAAGCACTATACAATTAAATAAAATTAAATCAAATTGATTGGCTCATCAGTCAGGTTTATTTGTCCAGTGTGGGTTTAATTGTTGATTTTTCCTTTACAACATTAAAAGGATTGTCTATTTCTTTCTACACAGCCCACTCAGGTGCTTGTTCAGTATCTTGCCAGTTCGAGATTGGACTACAGCTACTCGCTCCAGGGAAGTCAACACCATTTAACGTCTGCAACTGATCCAGAATACAGCTTCATGACTTGTGTATAACCTCTCGAAGTTCTCCCACACCATCCCATTTAAAACACTGATGCTTGCCTACAAAGCCAAAAACAGACCTGTACCCACTTACCTTACCTTATAAAGCACTTATCACTGTGCACCGATCCTCTAGCACCAAACGCTTAACTGGTCGGTCTCTCAGGTTACGAGGATGGCATACAAGACTCTGACTCTGGCACCTAGGTGATGGAGTCGACTTTCCCTAGATGTCTGAACGGTCGAGTCATTGACCGTCTTCAAACAACGTCTAAAGACTTTCCTGAAGTACTTAAATTAGCACTTATATTCTTGTCTTGTGTGTGCTTTTTTGACATTTTTTTCCCCAACAGAGTTTTTAAACTGATAGTATTCTTAGTCTGTGACCTAGTGAACCAGTATCAGGTTGTATTCATTGATAGAGACTTGAAAGCACTTCTCTTTAAGTTGCACTGGATAAGGCCATCTGCCAAAAGTCATACATATATCTTGCTCTCTATTCCAGGCCTTTTCATTCTAGCCGCATTTCAAACAGAAATTGGAGACGGTGCTAGCATTTCCCGACAAACTACAAGTTAAATAATGATGCAGCTTACGTTCATTCATACCTCCACAACCGGTAGTGGAAAAAGACGGCGGCAAAAACGATACATTTTCATGCTGTCAGAGTTTCTAAATGTAGCTGAGGGAGTTGAATGCATATATGTGTAAATAAATATAATTTTGTTGCTTTGTTAGATAAATTCACTCTTTTGGGAAATCGTTCCACTATATTTTGGAATCGTTCTCTCTCTCTCTCTCTCTCTCTCCCCCTCTCTCTGTCTGTCTCTCTCTCTCTCTCTTCCTCTCTCTCTATGTATGGAGGGACATGTAAGCAGCAGCTCATGAATGTATTTTGCTCATAGGTGATAGTTGAGTGTGGTTGCCTTTTGTGGCCAATTTCAAGAGTCCTGTTTGTTGACTTTCTCTCTCTCTCTCTCTCTCTCTCTCTCTCTCTCTCTCTCTCTCTCTCTCTCTCTCTCTCTCTCTGTACTGCTGATTTTTATTAACAGTGATTTAGATTGATGGTGGTAGGAGAGTGAAGATCCTCTTTCCTCACTAACCATTACCTACCTCATCTCACCTTCAGTTACATTCAATGACCCTCAAAATACAGAAATGGAAACCTAAATGTCATTCATAGATTGAAATGAACTATAGCTGGACATCAAATAGCAAATATTGCGTTGTATTTTATTTTCCATTTCAGGTGCCCTGTTTATTTTAAGACAAACTGTATCAATATCAATCAACAATCGTTCACAATAATAGCTGATGATCAAACCGTAACCTTCCGCATGAATGTGTGAGTCAAATAAGGAGGTGTGAATATCTGAGTTTGATCAGGGAAGAGTCAGGACACATGGGTAATTTTGGTACCCTCCAAAAGTACCACTGTGGCATGTTGTCATGGTTACTGTTTAGAAGTAGCCCACCCTTGTCATAAGAGAGTAGACTGTTGCTGAGGAGAGTTAAGCAAATGGTTGTCTGTCGACTGGTAACAGTTTTTACACACACACACACACACACACACACACACACAGTAAGTGCTCACACATAACAAAATGTTATTTTTGCCCAGTCTCACATGAGCAAAATGGATTTATATTATGGGTCATATTTCTGGCCAAAAACTAAAAATAATGAACCAGCCTCTTAACCTATAAAACATTTCTAAATTGTCATAATATACAGAATTCCGTAGGTTTTGGTTTGTTGCATTGTTTTCTGAAAAATGACCAAACTTAATGTAATCAGATGTAGAGAATCTGTTCATGAGGCAGAGCTTTCCATTTTCCAAAAAAGCTTCACTCAGTCTGGTATCCTTCTCCCCATCTTTTCCCATCTTTCATTAACCCTCTTCCTCTATACTTTTCCCTTTTCATCTTTATTATTGCTCTTCCCTCTCTCTCCTTAATTGTTTATATACATTAACATTCTCCAAATAAAGCCTTTCCAGGTGACAGGGCTGTAATTTAGCAAGGCCCCTGCTTCGTTCCACCTCTGAGAGAAGACAGCAATTGCAGCGTGCAGCACGGCACCCGTAATCCGTGGTTGTCAACGACCATCGCCATTTCTGACTATGCTAATCAATCAGCTGCAGCTCATACACACGCTCATCCAGGCCTGCTTTAGACTCATGCCCGTGCTGCTGATATATCTATTAGCCTGCCGTCAGACCCAGACCGCCCACTCAGATGAGATGCTGCATTTTTGGTCTTTTTGATAAGTAAGCTATCAGGCTGGTGGATAAATAGCAGGGAAAAGATTTTGTGGCAGCTCCCAGCGTGTGTCCATACCAATGGAGCTGTGGTCTGCTTCTTCACAGCCACCCTTAGCCAAAAATGGTTGTTTACTGAGAGAGCAGGACGGGCCTTATCTGCTGGCTACAGTGTTGCAGACTGCCACTCTAAAAACACACACTCGTGTGCGTAGCTGTGCAGAACTGGCATGCTGTTCCTTGTGTGTGTTTGTGACAGACACAGAATCAGAGTGAGAGAAAAAATAATAAAGAAAATGTCTATGAGGTAAGTCATTTGTAGGAGGCAGGGGCCACTGAGGTGTCGTGCTGTACTTATATGCTGTGTGTGTGTGTAGTCTTTTTTAGAGGTGCCTTGTACTAACCTGGTGAGTGTGCACATTTGTGGCGGTGAGCGTGTGTCCAGTAATCCTGAGTGGGAGTAAAGTAGCAGTGTGAGGGAACAGATTGGCAGTTGATCATGCTGAAATGCGCCCTTATCCGTTATTGGATCTGAAATGGAGGAGGCTTAAGAATTATCGGAGGCCAACGTTAATGTGGAGATCATCTGGGAAAAGCTCGAGGCCGCCTGGCAGCCTACACACAATCTTAATACAGCACACTTATGTTCTTCTTGCTTTTTTTTCTCTGTATGATTTTCTTCATCTGTGCTTACCAAATCTCATTCATTCATTCATTCATTCATTCATGTCTGTCTTTCTCTCTTTCTCGGTTTACAAGACACCAAAAAATGAATAAAAATGCAGATACGTACATGATAAAAGTGTGTGTGTTTGTAGGTGTGTGTGTTTGTGTGCACGTGTTTGAATCATGTAGTGTAGCAGCTGCTGGACTCATCCCAGCTCATGTGATTAGTGTCCAGTGCTGGTGTCAGGATTAACCAGCTTCTACACTTTACTAAAGTTCACCAGGTCAGAAGTTCAACACAGCTTAGAGCTGGAAGAAGATTATGTGTTAACTCCAACTTCAGTACACATCTCCAACAGAAAATACCACACTATCCTTAGGCTGTATACTGGAAACTATTTATCCACTTCAAATTACGATCAGATTAAAGCAAAACTCATGCTTTCCCAAAACACCAAATGATTCTACTTGATTTTTGATAGGATTAATTTGTTTTTGGTGACAGAAAATTGTTGATTTTATAAAAATTATATGAATTTGCGGTATGTAATAAGTTTTACTCAGAAATATTGTTTAAATATACTGTATTTTGAGAGGGCTGAGTGGCCTATTGTGTAGCATGATTATCTCAAACCTGCAGGTTGGGGCTTTCAGTTTGTTTCCACTCTTTGTGTCTAGGGTCTTCATGTTCTCCTTGTGTTTCAAGGTTTTTCTCTATGTACTCCAGTTTCCTCCCCCAGTCCAAAGACATGCATTGATTGGCATCACTGAGTTGTCCATAGTGTGTGATTGTGGGATCCCTGTGATAGACTCCAGGCTCCTTGTTACTCTGTGTAG